>NW_026092485.1:0-7072 GCF_024586455.1 Bactrocera neohumeralis | reverse complement strand
TGAATAAAAACTTTTTTGCTTTATTTGGGTTGATGGCGAGTCCACTTTGACTGCCCATTTTGTTAAACCCGCTGAGATATTCCTGCATCAACCTTTACACGGTGTTTGGAACATTCCGACCATAAGTCCCACATCGTTTGCGGGGGGGCAATCCCCCGACAGCCACAATCCCGGTTTTGAGCAGGCCCGTTAACGACGGTTTCCCTAAAAGAGAGAAAAAACCCCCAACCTGGGGGGTTCCCCTTCCACATTTTTTTAAAAACCCCGAGTTTGGGTTGGACGTTCGATTCAACCCCAAGACCGCCCCAAGAGCAGTTACGACTCCCTCCGGGGGGTTGGGGGCCTGGTATTAAAGAAGGCCCCAAACAGGGGAAAGTCCCGCTTCAAGGGTTCTTTAAGGGCGATATATGAAGGCAGTTCCCCGTTTCCCCTTTTTTACAATAAGCATGTTGAGCTTTTTGATAGATAGTTCTCGGAATGCCTTCTCCAGAGTTTTTTAGCAAGAAGGAGAAGAGGGTTGAAAGGCCCTGAAACCCCAAAGGACTTTACAGGACCCCCCACCCCGGGGATAAAACCCTGATTCGCCCTCCTGGGATTTCCCCAATCTGATGGTTCAAAGATAGACAACCGGAAAAACCCCTTTTAAAACGTTGGGGCCCCGGGGCCCATTTCCCCTTTTGCACCCCCTTGAGGCCCCCAGGCCGGGGTTTTTGAAAATACAAAGGTTCTAGAGGATTTCAGACAGCCCCCCACTTAAATTTCCTGTTTTATTACCCCCAGTCAATAAACCCACTTCTGGGGCTTTTGTTCCGTTTCCCGGGACACCCTGATTCCGGGGTTATGTCCCCCGCAAAGGGTTTAAAGATTAACTTTTCCAAACGGGAGCGGCTACATTTTAGAGGTTAAATTTTAAAAAACTTTTTGATATTTTGATTTAATTAACGGGGAATGTCTGGGTTTAATCACCCGGGAAAAAAATTTTATTTTGAAATTTCCCCACACAAATTTTGGCCTCAAGGATCAAAAAACCCCGCCCAGAAGCTGAAATTTTCGTAGTCTATTTTATCGATATTCCCAAATATACTAAATGTTTATCGAAAATTAAACATTTTCTTTTCAAAAAAAAATACTAGTGGGTGTTTTCGGAATTCTAGGTCACAAAAATTTTGGGTCCTGACCTTCAACCCAAAAAAACCAATCAAATTTTATTTTCTTCGGGGCAAACCCTTAAACTTATTTCATTTAAAAAGTCCTAAAAGGGTTATATTTAAAAAATTTTTAACTTTTCAACTATTTTTTAGTCGTATATCCCTTTTGTTTATGCAATGAATCCAAATAATTTGGGGTTTTTGTGGTCTTTTTGCCACGGTTTTTCCCAAAAATTTAGCAGTATTTTTGTTAACATACATATATTTCAATATTTTAATGCCTGTATGTCTATTCATTCTATTCCCATAAAAAAGCGGACTTTTGGGACCCCTTGGGGTTTAAAGGGATTTTCTCTTGTCGCCCTTTAAATAGAAATATTAAAAAAAACGCATTGAATCATTATTTTGTCGTCCCAAAGGACTTTTTTGGCAGTTTTTTAATGTGTTTGCGGTAAAGAGGAACGAGGGAAAAAGAGAAGAGGGGCGACATGAAAATGAAAGTGCAAATCCATTTAAATGTAAATGGGTTTGCTTAAATGGGTGCCTTAACCCAGCCGGGTTTTGGGGGTCTATCTTTTGCAGAGAAAGTGGGGGTTAAGTATGTGGCAGTGGCAGGCATGAAAATTTTTTTGTAGTGAAAAAATTTTGAAAAAATTGCATTTTATTAACAAGTGTGCGGGGAATACCATACATACCTACTATAAAACATATTGATTTTAAAATAGTTAACAAAATTGTTTGGACTGAAAAGAATGTGGTTCTGATCAAAATTTTATGAAAAAAAAAAAATTTTAAAATGGGTTTATTTGTTAAAATTTTTTTCCAATTTTATATTTTCAAAACAAGGCGTTTCCCGATATATTTTTTTAAAGTTATCGGTGGGGTAAAATTCACCCGAATCAAATCAAAATTTTTGTCGTCGAATATTTTACCCTTTTGTCAGGGATATATAATTAAATATATAAAAAAGGGAAAAATTAATTTCCCTTAAAGAACCTCAATAATTTTATACTGAAAAAATTTTTTAAAAAAGATAGGGATTTCCTTTTTGAGATTTATTTTACAATAGACTTTTTAAAAATAAAATTTTGTCTAAAGTTTAAAAAATGAACAGTTTTTTTTCCCTGTAAATGTTCCGAAAGGTTTTTTTCTTTTAATATAAATATAAACCAATGCTATATACTTTTTTTTTTCCGAAAAATTATTATCTTTACATTTTTTTAAAAAAAATGTAAATGTTAGTGACATTCTAACTGATTTTGGGAGAAATTTGAAACGGGTTAGTGATCAGATAATTTATCATTTTAAACCCAAGGAAACCATCCCTTTAAAAAAATTTTTTCCACCTTTTTTTCCTCATTGGGTAGAAACCCCTTGGGCCCAATAGAACCATTTTTTTATTTTTTTTTGGAAACCCTAAAAAAGACCCCAATTTATATCGGGTGATTTTTAAAACGATAATTTTTTTTAAAAAACCAAAAAATTTGCAAAAATCCCGGTTTTTTTATTTGAAACGTTAGATTGGATTCCATGACATTTTTTTTTGAAGATTTTCTTTTTTTAAATGTTGCCCCTTTTTCCGTCTTGGGTGGTCCATTCGGAAAGCCCAATTTTTGGGCCAACCTTTTCCCGGCGAATCCCCAATTTTTTTTCCGGAATGTTGTTTTCCCAAAGCGGGAATAGTTGTCTTATTTCGAGATTTTAGACTTAGTCCCTTAAAAAAAACATTTTAAAAGGGGTTAAATCGCATGATTTTGGGAAAATTCCGGGTCCTTTTTCTTGGGGGATGAATTGTTTTTCCCAAATTTTTCCCTAAAAATTTTCCCATAGAATCGCGGCTTGTGGCGTGCGCCCATCTTGTTGCCACATGTAAACCAATTTCCCGTTTTTCCCTTTTTTGGCAAAAAAAATTTTGTTAGCATCAACGTGCCCCCCTTTTTCACCGTAACGTTGCGTCCAAACATTTTTGGGAAAAAATCGGTCCAATGATTCCCCCGGCAAAACCCCAAAAAATTCTTTTTTGGGGATGCATGGGCAGTTTTTGGGCTTCTGGTTGCTCTTCCCCCCCAATGCGGCATTTTTGCTTATTTACGTAGCCATTCAACCAGAAATGAGCCTCATCGCTGAACAAAATTTGCCCGGAAAAAAAAGCGGTTTTTTTTTTTCAACCGAACACTGTTTTTGGAATAAAATTCCCTGTTTTTAAAGCTTGCTCGTTAGAAAAGTCTATTCAATGAAATGTAAAAGCATACTAAACTCTTTCCTTTGACACCATGTCTGAAACCCCACGTGATCTGTCAAATACTAATGCATGAAAACCCTTAACCTAAAAAAATCATGGATATTTTCGCTTTTTTGGGTTTTAAAAACAAATATTTGTACAAATTTGGACTCAGTTGAGCCTTTACAAAATTTGTAATTTTTTTATGCAATTTAGTATTGAAATTTTTGCTTTGAAAAAACGGAAGTACTAGTCCTCAAAGCCCAAAAGGGGTGTTTTATAAAAATTTTTTTAATTGCATTTAATAGCCTTTATTTTTTGTTTTTACGTAAGTGCTAATTTGGGGAAAGTTAAAAATTTTTTCCCTGCCCTTAAAAAAAATTTTTTTAAAAGTTATCCCTATTAATTTCGCCATACGTAATGTAATACAAGGTATATCATTTTTTAAATTTAAAACTTTTTAAGTATTGCCCAAAACTGTGCCTTCCTTAAAAAACAAAAAATTTGTTCGTCCATTTGCTTTTATATTCAAAAAGGGGAAAAAAAATTGTTTGTTTTTAAAAGCCATTGATACCATCTGCTTTATTTTTGGGGAGATTTTCATAAGCCCCCTTTTTTAAACACCAAGTCGTAACCTCCCACAATACGTGTTTTTAAACAGTTAAAAAACAAATATTTTCGAGGGAAAACGTCCTTTTTTTCTTTATACATTTTCTTTTTTAAAATTTTTATAAATTAAAAAATTAAAATGGGGTTTTATTTGTAGAACGCATGCACAAAAAAATTTGGTTGACCGGTGTTTTAATTTTTTTAAGCCGAATTGCTAATAAAATGGGCCCCCAAATTTGTGGGAAAATTAAAAAAAAAGTCGAAAAAAGTGAAGTTTTTACGAGAAATTGTCTGTAGAAGGGGAAAACTGTTTACTAGCTTTTTTTTTTCCTCTTTCCGGGTGATGCATAGTTTAAAAAAATAATGTTTTTCTTTGCGTGATCCCAAATTTTGGGGAAAAATGTTGATATTTTGTGAAAATTTTAAAATTTGGGCAAATTCAATCACAGACCCTACAATAGTTTTTTTTGACCTTCTTCATGTCACGGGTTTGGGGGAATATCTGAAATAAGTGCTCAGTAAAAAACCTCTTTTAAATAGGCGTTCTATTGAAGCATTCTAAAGGTCCCAAATGATGACTCTAAAAGGAGACAAAACCATAGCTTTCTTTTTGACAAAAAAACCACATTAAATTAAAGAATGCAACAAAATTTTTTCAAATTCAGTTTCAAGAATATTGAACGAGTTAAAAAGGGTAAGTTCGGCCTTTCCGAACATTTCAAACCCGGAAACTTCCAGGGTTTCCCCCGGGGGAAAAAAGTTTAGGGATAAGGTCAACTGGAAATTCGAAATCTTTTTTATATATGGGGGCTATACTTTAGGAAGTACATTTTTTTGAATTTTTTAAATTTTTTCCCTATATGTATATATATGTTAAATATACCAACATTTTGGTAAAAAATCAAACGGCCGGGATTCCAATTTTTGTATCATCCCGGGGAAAAAAAATTCCAGATTTTGGTTTTTATTTATCGCATTTTTAGGGTTTTTTTAAAAAAAACCCTTATGAGGAAATAGGATGTTTATCATCCCATTTCTTCCATTTAAAAAGTTTTAAGGGTTTTGTTTATTTTCCCAAGCGAATTTGGGTTTTGTGTTTAAGGGCACAAAATATTTATTAGAGGGGGCTAAAATATTTGCTCCCAAAAATTTTTTTGTTCACAGACCCCCTTTCTACTGTAATCCTCCATGTAAAATAAAAAGGTGTACATCATAAATTTTAAAGCTTGCTTATGTCATTTTATAGGTTTTTGGGAGTGGGTGATTGCTGAACTTGTCCTCCCTTTTTCCAATAATACACATAAAGTTTCATTTAAATATCTTTAATTTTTGGTTTTCGCTTGCGCAGACAGGCGGGCAAAACAGTCACCAGAATTTTAAAACCCGTCATCCCGAATCATTTATATATACATATATGAAGCCATATGACGATAATTTTTAGGTAATTTTAAACAACCGTTAAGTGAAAAAAATATTTTTAAACCCCGGGCCTTTGCCCAAATGTATAAAAAAGGGAGCGAATTCCAAAAAACCATCAACCTTATTGGAAGGAATTTAAATAGGGTGATTTTTTTAAAAACTTGATAAATTTTTTAAAAAAAAAAAGCATAAAATTTGCAAAATTTACCCGGGTTTTTTATTTTGAAATTGGAAATTTGGGTTTTATGACATTTACTTTTTTAAGATAATTTTTTAAGTGTTTTTACCCTGGGTGCGTCTTTGGTGGTCCATTCCCCAAAAATCCCAAATTTTGGGCCTTTTTCCCCCCATTTTGGGAATAAGAATTTTTTTGGGAAAAATTTTTCTTTCCAAAGCCCGGGAAAAGTTGCTGGAAAAATTTTTAGACTTTGGGGGTTTCGGCCCCCCAAAAAAGGGCTGGGGGGTTTCGCGATCTTGGTGGCCAACTTGGGGCCAACCCAGATGAAATTTTCTCCAAAAATTTTTTCAAAAAAACCAGAATCCGGGGCGTGTGGCATGTGAAGCGCCATCTTGTTGGAAAATATTTAAAAGTTCATTTTTCCCTTTTTGGGAACAAAAAAATTTGTTTGATCGAACGATAGCGATGCCTTTCACCGCAACTTGCTCCCCCAAAAATTTTCCCGAAAAAAACGGTCCCAAAGATTCCACCAACCCCACCCAAAACCCCACCAAACAGGGATTTTTCGGGGGTGCCGGGGGGGTTCCCGAACGGGTTTGGTTTCTTCACCCCCAAAAGCGGAATTTTGCTTTTTCGTAGCCATTCAACCAGAAATGAAACCTTTGCTTCAAAATTTGTCGATAAAAAAACGCGAAACACATTTCAACCCAACACTGATTTTGTGAAAAATTAATGATTTTCAAGGTTTTCTCGTTTTTAAGTTTTATTCATGAGAAATGTCAAAACCTCTGAGCATCCTTTTTTTTGGCCCATGCCGAAATCCCCCGTGATTTTTCAAATCTAATGCATGAAAACTTCCTCAAAAACCCCCCGATATTTGCAGTTGAATTAACCCCCCGGGGTTTTTCCCAAAACCTTTATGTGTTTGGCCGAAGGGTTTAAAGGGTTTCCCCGAAGACCATGATCCAAGCGCCAAAAGGGATACTCTGCTCTCAAACCCCAAAAACACCCTTTTTCTTTTATCCTTAACCACAACAGTCAAGGGCAATTCAATGAGGGTGGGTTTGGCTTTAATTTAAAACCAAAAAATCCAAAAAATCATTTAACGAAACAAAATATTTAAACCGGGGAAACCAACCTTTCACAGGTGGGTTTTTTAAAAAATGCCAAATTTTTTGCTTGAAAAATGTTAGACCTATTTAAACAAATATCACGATAACAAAAAAAAATAAAAATTCGAAAAAAAACTTTTTCCTTTTCGAAAAACTAATTCTTGGGTTGTTTTGATATTGGGGTTTTTTTCCCAAAAGGAAATTTTGAAACAACCTTAGCGGAAAAAAAAGCCCGGCTCATCCCGTAAATGTCACCAAAAATTGGGCAAAAGGCTCAAAAATGCGCCAAACCACTTTAAATTTAAATTTGGCCTTTTCCATTTTAAATTTTGAGTTGAATGGAAAAAAATTTTTGGGCAGGGGCATGCTTTGCAACCCATTAAAG
>NW_026092484.1:0-222319 GCF_024586455.1 Bactrocera neohumeralis | reverse complement strand
AAGGAAAAATCTCGTTTATATTTTCCATGCGGGTTTAAAAATGTTCGGTCCCCCAAAACAGTTATTTTTTCTAATACATTCAAATGGTTCATGTCTTTGGCTTCATCATCGCGCCGTTGCTTGAAATTTGAAACTCTCAATTTCTGTGAAAATTCCATGCGGATCAAGTCATCAGGATATTTGATAAGCGAGATCTGCCGCTATTTTTGGTTAGTTGAGTAACACTGGTGTTCACAATTGCTGACCGCTCAAAATGCCAGAAATCATCGGCAACTTCATTTTAAAGCGATGAACCGGAGGTATTCATTTGGGCAATCATAAGATCAAGAACTTGGATCAATCCTGCTTTTGAAATGTTTGGGCACTTATAGATGGAAGTTCGTCTTTCGCTTTTTCTCCCGGCATCATTTCTTTGGTCGTTTCGAGTATCTTGGAAATCTGGTGTTACTTGCAATTGTTCAGCTGTCATGCAATTGATGATTGCAAAAATTTTTGTGAAAGTCTCTCGGTATATGGTTAATTGTGACAGCAATCTATTTATTATTGCATTTACATTTGCAATCTCTCCGTCACTATTCATCTGTGCTCGACCTGGTGAGTTGCGCTTTGACCGAAATACTACAATTTTTGTTTTTCTGAAATGGCACCTACATATTTTTCCCTTGATTTTGGAATAGGAATAATTATCCTGTAAATAACGTAAAACGACTAATGGCAACTTTCCATGGATATTATAAAATGGAACCTGATTTCCAAATAGAGCAATGTTCTCGCAAACGGATCACTGACGAAATTTGAAAAAAAACTCGTCAATGTTAGTTTTGTTGCTGGTAGTTTTCCACTGTGTTATCTGGGTTGAAATACACTCTTTTGCCATTCTCCAAATTAACTGCGAGACACACAACAGTCGGAAAACGTTCATGAATTGCAAAAGTAAATATTTTACATAACGCTTCATTGCAATTCACGCATCACCCATTTGATACTTGCTGATCTTATCTCGTTCACGGCCATGTTGCTTCCTTTGGGGACGGATTTGCAAACATATTTGATCGATTTCACCGAACTGCAATACTCAACATTGATATGAGTTTTGAATGTGAATTAGACAATAGTGGTGAATATAGTACGATCCATGTGTTGTCAACTTCGATATTCACTCTTCTAAAATGAATGCTGAATGTTCTGCCATTGTTATCTGGTGAGCGATGCCGACAGAGTGGATATCCATCATTTCCAGTTGGTGTTTCCGAAAGAAAAGCACCTGGATAGTGTTTCGTGCATTTATTGTCAGACATATGTACAAACCGAAGTGGTATTGTGATGTCCGCAATGTACATGAACCATATTGGTTTCGTATAATTCTGCTTCTATCTCTGGATCAGGAATTTCCGCAGAAATGATTTCATCAATTTGATTTGGTGTAACCACCATCCACCATCCAAAGAAGAATATGTGCGTGTGGCAAACCTCTCTTTTGCCACTCAACAGAGTACATCCAGCATCTAACAGCACCACATATACGTTGCTTTGAGATAAAGTTTACAAAACATTGCAACTGTTGTTTGAAAAGTTGTCCTCTGACATCGTGACGATCGCTTGCTGATTGCCCGCGATCCATAATTTCATTCGTATGTCATCGCATCCTGGGAATACTCGGTCATGTGTCATGGGCTGTCAACATACATACTTATGTTGATGCCAAAACGAACGCGACCTCTTTGTGGCATCGTAACAAATTTCAATCTGTAATTGAGCACTTTGTGTGAAACACACATAACGTTTTCACGGAATAAATTTCAATCATTTTTTTTTTAATAACCGGAATAAAGAAATCAAATGACAAATTTGACAATTGAAAAACAAAAGGAAAAAAGTTGAAAAAAAAATTTTGTATGAAAAAAAGTTATTTTTTTGGAATTGTCCAACTTTCCGACTTTTCCTCACGAAAAGCATACGGGTTTTTTATTTCTAAACTTTCCTCGATCCACAGCGAACAACCTCTGAAAATTTCATCAAGATTGGTTCAGCTGTTCTCGAGCATTAGCGTTACTAACAGCATTCATTCGTTTGTATGGGAAAAAGAAAAGGGCTCTTTTTAGGGGTTTTCCGGCAATTATTTTAATTTTTTTCGCCATAAAAACCATCCTTGAGCCTCAACGCACATTTTAAAAAAAGAATTGGCAAAATTGGTCCAAGCGTTTTTGAGTTATGCGCCAGCATTTAAAATCATGTTCGTTTTTATTTCCTTTTTAAAATCGTATTTGAAAATTTATTTTCTTCATAATTTTTTTTTTCGGAAAATTTTCCAGAATTTTCTTAAGTATTCTCCTTGTTTGGGCGGAGAACTGTCCGAATTGGTGGTAATCACCGAAATCGGTCCAGGCGTTCTCCAGTTATAAGCGTAGTAACTAACGTCACTTTCTTTTATATACATAAGTATATAGATGTTCGGACCGACAACGAAAACATGTTTTTGTGGGAAAAACTGGCTTTCGCACGAAAATGTGTTTTCGTCCATGTAAAATCTGTCAAACGAAAACACATTGAAAACCAGTTTTCGCTGAAAATTACTTGAAAACTTACATTCCACATTAGTTTTGTTCACATAACGGTTGTTTGTAAATTCTAAACTAAAAGAGTCAGATATAGGGTTATATATACCATAGTGATCAGGGTGACGAGTAGAGTTGAAATCCGGATGTCTGTCTGTCCGTCCGTCCGTGCAAGCTGTAACTTGGGTAAAAATTGAGACATCATGATAAAACTTGGTACGTATTTCTTGGCTCCATAAGAAGGTTCAAGTTCGATGGGCATAATCGGCCCACTGCCACACCCACAAAATGCCGAAAACCGAAAACCTACAAAGTGTCATAACTAAGCCATAAATGAAGATCTTAAAGTGAAATTTGGCACAAAGTATCGCTTTAGGGAGGGCCACATTTGGACGTAATTTTTTTGGAAAAGTGGGCATGGCCCCACCCCCTACTAAGTTTTTTGTACATATCTCGGAAACTACTATAGCTATGTCAACCAAACTCTATGGAGTCGTTTCCTTCAGGCATTTCCATATACAGTTCAAAAATGGAAGAAATCAGATAATAACCACGCCCACCTGAAAATCACTAAAAGTGCGTTAACCGACTAACAAAAAACGTCAGAAACACTAAATTTTACGGAAGAAATGGCAGAAAGAAGCTGCACCTAGGCTTTTTTCAAAAATTTAAAATGGGCGTGGCGTCGCCCACTTATGGACCAAAAACCATATCTCAGGAACTACTTAACCGATTTCAATGAAATTCGGTATATACTATTTTCTTTACACTCTGATGACATGTAAGAAATATGGGTGAAATCGGTTCACAACCACGCCTTCTTCCAATATAACGCTATTTTGAGTTCCATCTGATGCCTTCTCTGCATAATATAGTATACATTAGGAAATGAAAATACAATTCAATACTCAAAGTACACAAATTGATCTAATCTAATTAATTTTACAGCAAAATAAAAAAATATGTAAATGACGGATAATGAAATCTCGATTATCACTTTATCATGCGAGAGTATAAAATGTTCGGTGACACCCGAACTTAGCCCTTCCTTACTTGTTGGGATTTTCTTTTGGCACTATTGACAATTATGTTTTCTCCTTCGCACTCATTCAAATAAATCAAGAAATGAAAGAAACTTTTTTTCATCGCATTTAGGTAAACAAAAAATAACCCGAAAATGTGCGTTGGTGTTAGTGTATAGAGAAAAAATGTGTAGTTGTATTGGAATATTTGTCTCAAGCGGGTAGCCGTGGTTGGCAGGGTAGTTGTATTGAAATATTTGACACAAGTGGGTAGCCGTGGTTGGCAGGGAAAACCAAAGACTAAAGACTGCCATAAAACAAAAAGAACAGTAACAACACGATAAAAAAGTCACCCAACAACTCAGTGCCGTTGCGTTGCAGGATAAAAATATTAATTTAATATTATCAACGATAAAGTTTGGAAACTTTCAAGTTGAAATGAAGAAGGTTTTGCGGTTTACGCAAGTTTACAGTTAGGAGGCGAATTTTTCAGCTAACCAAGTAGGGTTGTTGAGCTACCTACTCATATGTACGCTTGGTTAGGCTTCAGAGCTTGCCACTTTCAGTTTACTTGCGAGTAGCTCGTCGTCTTTATTGTTCTTCAAGTGTAAAACGTATGTGTGTATAGGGATTTGATTTGTAGTAATATATTAGTTGTGTAAATTAGTTTGGGAACTTGGAGGAGACCTCTTATTTGTCGGGTTCTTCTAACTGCTGAAGCAATTTTGTTTTCTTTTGATGTTACTTACTTGCTCAAAAGATTGAGGCGGGTGTTTTCGTTAATAAAACCAGCAGATTTGGTTTACGGTTTTCGCGTTACTCATTTAATTGTTGGGTACAAGACGAGACGCTGTAACCTTCCTTTTGTTTATGTATATACCTCCATAAGCATATGTATGTATATACATATGTATGTATTCTTATATACATTTGTAGGTACGGGCTTATACGAGTATTAGAGGAGGCTGAAAAACTTTTTGAATTTATTTAGTTTATGAGGTTTTACGGTACAGGCAGTAACAGGAGGTGGTTGTATAAGAACCATTGAACCAAGCTCCGGGAACATTTGGTGAGTCACTCCCGATATGTGTTGCCTGGCGTTGTCCAGGAATATATTTTCTCTCATTATGGACAAAGCTTGCAGCTTCTGAACGATACAGCTCGGAATTAAGTGTTTGGCTTTAGAGAAGCAGCTCATAGTACATGATTCCATGCCAATCCCAACAAACACGTAGCAAAACCTTTCTGACCGCCAATATAAGCTTGGCCCCGTTTCACCACAACCCTGTTTTTTGATATTGTTGTAAGTGATGCACTTTTCACTTTTCAATACCACTGAATGAAATGACTCAGAATTTTAATTCAGCAGCGATTTGACGATGAATATTCGACCCAGGAGCAGTGGCATAGCTAGGCCATGGGTCAAATTAAAAAATGGGGCCCCACGACTATGTAAAATTATTAGGTTTTATCAAATAAAATTATAAAAATACAAATACTTTAAAAATGCTAAGCTACTTAAGTTTTTTTTTTGTTGTACTGCAGGGCAGGTGTTAAAGAGTAACAACATAAATTACAATTAATACTTTGTGTAAGTTTGGCTAATAAAACGAAATAGAGAAGATTCAAGGGTTTATTATACTTGTATAAAGGTCGTAGCTTTAGTTTTCGTTTAAATCCAGGCTTGATTTTTTTAAATAGTTATTAGTGATAAAAGTAGGAGTCGAATTTATTTTTGTTTTATTTTTAATTTGCTAAATGACCTTTCAGCTGCAGCAGAAGCTGTAAAAAATTCCGTTATATATTTTGTTCAATATTTTGTTTCTAAATATTTTTTCTCGATTTGGAAATCCGTAATCAGCTGCAAATTCATCAAAATGTTTTTTAATTTTTCTTTGCCTTTTTTCTTGAAAATGGGAATCAATACCATATTTTCTTACAGTTTCACTGGCCTTGCACTTGAATAATTCAAAATCATTTCTATGAATTTGCAACTTTGCTTTGGCCTCTGCTAAAACTTTACTTGCCTCGCCCAAATTAAAGGTGGCATTTTTGTAAAGTTATACAATGAGTTGTTGCCGAAATCTATAGATTTGACATGATTTATTGACTTAACGAACATCAATATGAGTGTTAAATACAAACAAAAAAGTTTATTGACATTAGTTTACTTACTCCTGATACAGCATTAATTTTTTAACCGTTCTCGAAAAAAATGTTAACTCGAATTAACAATAAAACGAACAAGGGAATTCCGTAGTGAACAAATTGGATGCTCAATTTAGTTAGAAACATCTACCACTTAATTATACCCTGAACAGGGTACATATATTAAGTTTGTCACGAAGTTTGTAACACCCAGAAGGAATCGTCGGAGACCCTATAAAGCATATATATATAAATGATAAGTATGTCGAGCTGAGTCGATTTAGCCATGTCCGTCTGTCTGTCTGTATATATACGAACTAGTCCCTCAGTTTTTAAGATATCGTTTTGAAATTTTGCAAACGTAATTTTCTCTTCAAGAAGCTGCTCATCATCGGACCACTATAACATATAGCTGCCATACAAACTGGAACGATCGGAATCAAGTTCTTGTTCGGAAAACTTTCACATTTGGCAAGATATATTCACGAAATTTGGTATAGATTATTTTCTAAGGCGACAATGTAATCTCCGAAGAAATTGTTCAGATCGGTTAACTATAGCATATAGCTTCCATACAAACTGAACACATAGTTACTAACAGAAATGCACCTGTGAAGGGTGCAACCGAAGTTAACGTTTTTTCTTGTTTTTAATTTAATAATTGCACCTTAATTAATTCGAAATCTTTAGATATGACCGGCTGAACAGAAAAGGAGGTGGCGTCTTGTTTGCTGTTCATTCTTCAATTCCATCTGAAGAAGTCGATGTTCCGTATGCAGACTTCATTGAATTTAAGTGCATTCGTATTTGCGCTAATAGTGGCCATATCTACTTAACATTGTCCTATATACCGCCTCACTCTGACATATCTGTATATATGCAGCATGCTTCATTAATAAGTAATGTCTTCTCAAGGGTTAATGATACTGATTCCATGATTGTTTTGGGAGATTTCAACTTACCGTGCGTATCATGGAAATCTATTGATGATCGGAGTTGGGTCTGAACCAAATTAATTTAATTTCAAATGAATTTGGTAAGCTCTTAGATCTAGTTTACGTCGATAACGCTTCAATGTTCTCTGTTGTCCGATGTGATCCTTTAGTTCGGCCAGAGGACACGTATCATCCTGCTTTGGAAATTAACATCGAAATCATAGCCAACTTTGCTTATAACAATACACAAGACCTTTGTTTTCGGTTCAACTTTGCGAAAGCTAATTTTAAGAAGATTAATTACGAACTTTCTAAAATAACTTGGCCAGATTACAGTGGCAATATTGAATTTAGTGCTTCCCACTTTAATGAAACTATTGTAAACTTATTTGAAAAATATGTTCCGAAGTGTGTTGTTACTCAAAAAATTAGTTCTAATTTATGGTTTTCGAAAGAATTATGTAAATTAAAAAATAGAAAATCTCGTGCTTTTAAACTTTTTAAAAAAATTGGTTTAGTTGCTAACTATTCAAAATATTCTAAATTGCGTCGACAATTTGCTGAACTTAACAAAATATGTTATAGTAATTATATAAATAAAGTAAAAAATAATATTATACGTAATCCAAAATTGTTTTATGGTTTCGTCAACTCCAAACGCAGGATTTCTAATTTTCCGTCCGCTATGAAATATAAGTCTAGTATGTCTAGTGACAATCACACCATTTCTAATATGTTCGCTGAATTCTTTAGGTCCAATTACTCTCCAAAATCTCCACAAAATGTTCCGCATCAGCACAAGTTATGTCCGATTTCTGTCATTAATGCACCTACCATTTCCGAAGCAGACGTCTTAAATCAGTTAAATATGTTAGAACAATCATACAATTACGGCCCAGATATGATTCCCTCATGCTTTCTTATGAAATGTGCCAAATATATATACCAACCCCTAACAAAACTATTTAACTCATCTCTTATGCAAGGCTTATTTCCATCCATATGGAAAAAGTCATTTATAATTCCTTTGCATAAGAGTGGATTTAGGTCATCTATTGAAAACTATAGGGGAATAGCAAAGTTGTCTGCAATACCTAAACTTTTTGAAGCAATTATAACAGACGACATAACCTTCCGGATCTCTCCATTAATTTCTTGTTCTCAGCACGGTTTTCGTAAAGGGAAATCTACCACAACTAATTTGCTTGAATTTGTATCACATGTATCAACGGGCTTTAGGTAGAATAAGAATACTGATGTTATATATACAGATTTTAGTAAAGCTTTTGATAAAGTAAACCATTCAATTCTTTTGAATAAACTTGATCTTCTTGGTTTTCAACCAATATTTCTAAAATGGGTTGCTTCTTATCTTAGTAATAGAATTCAACAAGTCATATTTAAAGATACTTTTTCTGACATAATCAATGTTCCTTCAGGCGTTCCTCAAGGTAGCCATCTTGGTCCAATTCTGTTCTTGTTATTTATTAACGACATATCATCTGTTGTTAAGTTTTCAAAAGTTTTATTATAAGCTGACGATGTAAAACTTTTTAAAACATATAGTTCAAACAGCGAAAGATGTCAGTTGCAAACAGACTTAAACAACCTAGTTTCTTGGTGTGATAGAAATGACATGCCATTGAACCTTAAAAAATGTAAAACGATGTGCTTTTCACGTAGAGCTGTAGACCCTACCTCATACGCAATACAAAACTTTAGGTTGGAGCAAGTATGCAGTTTTGTTGATCTGGGAGTAACTATGGACCCCAAACTCAATTTTAATCTTCACGTATCTTCCACGGTTTTTAAAGCTAAAGGCGCTCTTAGTTTTGTTAAACGTTGGTCTAAAGAATTTAGAGATCCGCTTGCCACAAAAATTCTTTTTACATCTCTGGTGAGGCCTATATTGGAGTATGCTTCTGTGGTTTGGAACCCTAGTTACCAAGTCCATTTGGATAAGTTAGAGTCCGTTCAAAAACATTTTTTACTTTTTGCCTTAAATCATTTGCATTGGGATTCCAGTTTAAATCTTCCCCCTTACATTAACCGTTTAAAACTTATAAATCTCCCGACACTCGCTAGTCGTAAGGAGATGCTTGGTATAATATTTCTTGTAAAACTCATGAATGGGTCAGTCTGTAGCCCATCTCTCTTATCTGATATTAATTTTAACGTTCCCGCTCGCCCTACCAGGCAGTTTAGACCCTTACTTTTAAAATTTTCTAGAACAAATTTTGAGTTAAACGAACCATTCCGCCGTATATGTCATGATTTCAATTTTTATATTTTATTCATTTTTTCATTCCAGCACATTTGATCTAACAGACTCACTCTTTACCATTAAAAAAATTATTTTATCTACTCTTAACAAGTAACATTTAAAAATTATAAACTTTAATCTAATTCTTAATTTCGGCTGTTGAAATCTTTGTTTCTGTAGCTGAGCAGCTTAAGATCGCAAAGCTTAAAACTCTCTTGCCTTTTATGACTCGGCTAATTCCGCTCGTTCGCGGATTGCGCCCCTCGCGTCGGTTGGGCGGGAGGAGGGTAATCGTTGGGTATTATTATTATTATTAATTATGCAAAAGAAAACACATTATTTGATTATTAAGTATTAAACGCTTTAGGGTTAACTTTATTGAATTTTAATGAAAAGAAGTTGTAAAGTTGTAAAAAATGATTGCACAAGGTAACGACGACCATATCGTGCAGGACCGCTGAGTATTTAATTGTATCCCCGTAGTGCACAGGATCGATGTTGATCGGAGTAAAGTAGTAGTTTTTCCTTCATTACGTATTATTGTTAGTTTATACAAAGAATTATTTTTCACTTTTTAGTTTGACATGCTTTAAAAGCGTGTTTTTTAGGTTTTTTAAACTATATTTATTTTTTAGTTTGATGTGAGAAACCCCAAATTTGTTAAAATATGAACTATGACACGTAGTATTGGTTAAGTAAATCGATAATTAGGCAGCATTTAATATCTACTCGTAACCTTTCATTGACTAATTTTTATATTATTTGCGACCAATTTCTATTGACGACTTTACGAATTATTACTTCTTAATCGAATCATTTCTTCTAAAGCTTCACTGTTACATGGGGTTTTACCTGTCAATTTTGAACAGTCTAAATGAGCCTCTCTGGCTTCCTCAGATTCCGATGCTCGGCTTTCTGCTGCATGCTGATGCACTTGCTTCAAGCGGGTCTCTCTGCCTTCCTTTGCCTCTGATGCTCAGCTTTCAGCTGCATGCTGACGCACTAGCTGCAAAGAGCCCAATTACACGAGGCAACTTTTGTTGCGGCAACTCTTGGTTTATAGGCGAGGGGGCGACGAGGAGAGGGGAATCGCGCCGAGTTTCCAGTGTTCAGCAACTTGCTTTGTGTTCTTATTCGTAACAGTTCGCTGCGACGTTTTTCGGCATTCGTGTTCTTTCTTTCGTAGTACATAGTTGCATTTGCGTATCTTTTTTTGAAATTAATATTTTGAATATATTTAAAAAATTTAATTTCATCTTTTGGTAATTAATTTGCAAATATGTATAATATAATATAATATAAATATTTTAGAAAATGGAGTATGATGAAAAAATCGAATTAATTAAAGATATTGTGAAATGTATGGAGGAAGCCATACAAATTGATTCAGACGATAGTAAAAAGGGTGATATATCTTTGTTTTAATAAATAAAATGTATTTCTTAATTGACAGAGCTGATTAATATATGTGATAGAGTGGCCCAAATACCTATAAGGAAAAAGAAACGACAATGGGTTAAAGTAAAGAGTAGACAATGGGTTAAAATAAAATGAAAGAGAATGAGAAAAAAAACTCTAGCAGAGTTGCGCAACACAAGTTGCTCGTGTGAAGGTAATGGGCGACAGCAAAAGAGAATCGCCCGAGAATTAGCAACTAAAGTTGCCTCATGTAATCGCGAACAAACGAGCATCTCTCGCTTCCTTCGACTGCTGGGCTCAATAAATTCTCATATAGAGCCTTCTTTTCTCTAATTCGCTTAAGTGTTCTGACGATCTTTCCATAGGTAGGTGGGTTGTCTAATTTTCCATTTTTTCAAATATTAGGTAGGTAGAATATTTCTTGGGTATTTAAAATTTTTACAAATCTTATTTTATATTGAAATAATCTATTTTTTCTTTTATGAGATTTACCAATATTGTGAAATATAAACGAATATAAGTTAAATCGTATTCTCCGCCATTAGATTCGGTGATAATTTTTGAAAAGCTCACATCGACGTGACAGCCAAGTTTTTTTTTACTACCAAAAAGTCATATGTTTTGCATTATTTGATATTATTTCTTCTGGTGCGCGGTTATATACATATACATATGTATATCTATATAAAGTATACTTTCTTTAAGGATATACATATATTTCAGTATATACAGTGTAATCCGGTTATAATGGACTCCACGGGACCATGTCAAATTGTCCATTATAACCGAGTGTCCATCTAATCAGAATATACAATTTTTAACTCAAAAAGTAAATTCAATGTTTTTCTTTATTAAAGCAACTTTAATGAATAAAAATACAAAATTAAGAAAATAATAAGTTTAATTAAGTTATTTGAAAAAAGTCAATGATTTTCTTTAGGGTTAATGCCTTATTGGCAAAATCTTTTTGTAGTTTGATTTCGAGTTTATTGAGCAAATTGATTGCATCTGAACTATTCTCTTTTTGTTGAAAATATATGTAGCTTCAGTTTCCTAGAATAATTCATAGCGTCTTCTATTTTTATTATAGTTTTGGGCTGTACAAAATCTTCATCACCGAAGTCTTCTTCAAGCAGCTCATGCAGAAAGTCTTGAATTAAGTCATTGTCTGAGTCAATCCTTGAATATTCATCAAACTTGCTTAAAACCACTACGTTATTAATTTCGATAATTTTGTTTAAAGGTTCATCGTCCTCCGGGTCGAAATCTAATCCATCAGGAATGTCTTTTACCAGACCAGCATGTCGAAAACAGTTTCTTATGGTTTCCTTAGAGACACTTTCCCATGCAACACTTAACATATTGACAGCATCTAAAAAACTCACAGCTTTTGTCGGGTTTGCTTCTTCAGTAAGGTCCATAATAATTTTCATCAGAAGCTGCTTTCTATAAGATTGTTTCAAGCTATTAATGACGCCTTGATCCATAGGCTGAAGAACCGATGTAGTATTAGGCGGAAGAAAATGTAGTTTAATGTTGTGAAGATGAACTTGAGGATGAGCGGGGCAATTATCTACTAATAGCAAAATTTTAGTCTTGGGTTTTATAAGTTCACAATCCCATTTCTTTAAATAGTCAGTAAAGGTCTGATAAGTCATCCAGGATTTGTTGTTAGCACAATAATCTACCGGCAACGTTTTAACGTTTTAAAGCATCTGGGGTTGTTATATTTTCCTGAAAGCAGACATTGTTCAGAAACAGCGGATTGTATTAAATTGTATTTAAAACTTACCAATAACCAATAATTTCCGTTTTACCGTGCCCGATGCATTAGCACAAATCATGGCAGTTATTCTTTCTTTAGATATTTTTTCACCACTGCATGTTTCACCTTTGATCTTATGTGTTTTGTCAGACAGCATCTTATAGAAAATTCCCGTTTCGTCCGCATTAAAAACGTTGTCCATGGAATAATTGTTACTTATTGTAGGCCAGGTTTGTAATAGCCAGTCATTTGTAATACTTTGGTCCACAGAAGCCGATTCACCACAAATTTTGCGGAAGCAAATATTATGCCTCTTTTTAAATCTGTCTAGCCATCCGGAACTGCATTTAAAATTAGCTCCAACAGCTTCTCCGAATTCATTGGCTTTCATCATTAGCATTGGACCACTTACTGGAAAATTATTGGCCCTTTTCTGCTGAAACCATTTAAACAGTAATTCATCAACTTGAGGATGTGTGGCAAATCTTATGTTTTTTCTCTTGTCGATGACTTTCCAATCATTTTTAATTTTTTCCCGATTAATCCCGATTAATTAATATGTTCGAAAGAAATGTCAGCTTGGGAAGTTCCTCCTTCAATTTCGCATATTATTGTATATTTTTCATGCAATGTAAATGCTTGCTTTTTATTTTTTTCCGACATTTTTCTTAAAATTAACAACTCTCAATGAAAAGCCAACGAACGCCAATTTCAGCCCACCGCAGAAGTTGTTTGCCTTCTTTGACTTATTTCCAAGAAAAAATAAACATTTTCTGCTGCAGAGACTGATTGTGTCTCTTGATCGAATTCGGGGAAGTACAAAATTTTGCCTATTGCCAACTGATTGCCAACTTTGTTTTGAAATTTGATTTTGAAAGCTTCGGTTATAATGGACAAAATCCGATTTTATTGTCTATTATAACCGGAGTCCATTATAAACGAGTCTATTTTAACCGAGTTTTTTACATATGTTTGAACTGGGACTTGACAAAGAGGTACATAATAACAGAGTTTCCATCTTAAGCGAGTCCATTATAAATGGATTACACTGTACATATGCTGTTAAAATGTCACCAAAACTAGTTTTATATAGATGTTGCATACTTTTAAGCGCATCTTTTTGGTGAGCTGCTTAAACTTACTAACGCCTTCCTACAGTGTCGCTCAAATATTCTAGGATTCAGTACCACATAAAAAAGTTACAAACAAACAAACATACATACATACAAATGAAGCAAATAAAAGCGTATTAAAAAAATAATAACATCTGAAAGAAAAGAATAATATTATTATTATCAATTGACAGACGCACACGTGAGGCACCCACTTGAGCGAAAATTTATGACAAACTACATTAATGAGATCGCGTAGAACTCCCGTCAGAGTCCTCAATGAATGAGCATGTATTGAAGTGCTATGGGGGAAGGCTATACAAATATTGTTTAAAAATTTATCTATACAAATATAGAAAGAGGAATGATTTGTTTGTTTGTTTGCATTGAATAGGCTCCGAAACTACTTGACAGATTTGAAAAATTATTTCACTGTTGGGAAGCTATATTAAATTTTCAAAAAAAGTTCGGGATCCATACTAAAACTATAAATAATGTAACGCAAGGTGTGAAAAAATGACAAAAAAAACTATCTTAAATCAGGTGCGCTGCTAAACTTATTTATAATGGAACAAAACAATGTACTACATATGTATTTGCAGATCATATAATTATCTACAAAAAATTTTACGACAGCTTATGTCTAACTATTATAGTTTTGTCGCAATAAGTGTTTTTATCATTTTAAAAAATATATATGTATGTACTTATAAATGCCACCGCTATAAAAGCTTTTTTATTTATACTTTGGAATTAATCCTTATCAAAACAATTTACTTCATATTTAAGTGTTTTTCAATACCATTATATATCTTATTTATATTGAAGAATTATTCAATTTGGACATTCCAATCGAAAGATATCACGAGTTTAAAATTGCAAGTTATTTGAAAAATGTCGGATGGTAGCCGCTCAAGCTGCTGGGCATTTATATCTTGATATTTCATTTTCAAAATGACGCCGAGCAGTTTCGAGCTCTTGAACCGTTTAAACATTTGAAGAGCATGAAAAAAGTGTAGGTTATTATTATTTATTCGAAGTACTGCATTTTTAAAACGAATGTATATTATACTATATATACTATCATTTTTTTTTTGGATTACTAATTTCAATAATTTTTCCAGAATATTCATTAATCTATTTGAAGGTAATAATTTCAGTAAGAAATATCTATACATGTAGTTTTTATATATTATATTAAATTTTTTTCATTTGGAACTTTTAAATAGGAAAACTAATTTTAACTTATTTCAATCCAATTTACATTTTAACTTTGTAATATAAAAAACGTATTTACATTTAATTTAATTTGTCCAATTTTTCAAGCAGCGGTTGATGCCGTCGGTGTGCTCTTCTTGACTTCTTCAACTCTGCTATCCAACTCTACTCTACTCTACTGTTCGAGTATTGTTCGAATTAGATATATGTATGTAGTTTTTGTTCAGAGGACCTTTGACCCACAGGTTTCACTCCCACACACATATGCCAACAATTATCATTAAAATATTAACTGTAAACATACATACAAGATGCACACATATTATATGTATGTAGGTATTAGTATTTACCTACTATTCCTACATACCTACTATTACAGCCTACCTTCAAATGATATTTGTCCTGTCGAGATGCCCCGTAATAATAATAAGCGATCCACTACGGAGCAGTAGTGAGCGAAATTAAATAACTTTTGCTTGAATACAAGTATATTTTCTAAACTGAATGTATATATGTACATATACTTTAAATTCGTATAGGGGGTAATTAAACACATTTTTTTGTTTTTTCAAAATAAAAAAAGTTATTTTCACAACTATGTAAATAATTTTTTTGATTTTTCAGTAAATAATATATTATAACTTTTAACTATCCAAACAGCTTTGTGACTCAAGTAGTGCTTATAATTTTTCAATTAAATTTTTATAGATTTTAAGTAAATAATTTAGCACAGTTTAACTTTTTTTCATTTTAAAATGCCCAAAAGATCTAGGTCTAGGGAGGATGGAGTCATGTGTAAAAGTTCAAGCAAGTGAGGAAAGTTCTCTGATCGCCATTCACTTGGGAGTGGCCAGAAACGATTCTTTTACACATTGCTCAAGCAGCTCACAACTTCCGGTCGTTAACCGGTCTTTAATCCTCTGGGCAGCCTAAGAACATCCGTTCGAAGGCGAGCTAAAGTGAAAAGGCGAAACATCCCCTACAAAGGGTTGTGCGCTGGGTTTGGGACCCGCCACGTAAAAAGACCCCCCCAATGAAAGATTAACAACTGCCTCGGATGAGAGACTCCCGTTTTGATGACGACCAAGAAATAGTTCCCAGGCGAGGGTATCAAAAACACGATGTGATGGGAATTCTTCCTCAGAAATAGAAAATCATCTTGCGAGTCGAAGAAAATACGCATTGCAATCGCGTGCCGGAGAGTCGAGTATCGAGAGCCTTGCTCAACAACTCCCAAGTACGCGCTCGAGAGTCGAGTACGGAGCATGTGCAGCGGCTTGAAAAACAAAATATTCGAAATATACACGCTCTCACTAGGGCGTCGAGCTGTGAGCATTCCCAACGCCTTCATTATCAGAGAGAAGGACAACGAACATCGACGATTAGAGGTCGTAATCAAGTTTTAGCTAATAGTAACAGCTTGGCTTCAGATATGATTACACAGATTGATTATGCTTAATAGCCTTCTGTCCAATTCGGAGCCATGAATATGAACTGCTCTTAGTGTTCTGCCAAAAAGTGGGCCGATGAACCGAGTGGCATGTGATGTACTTCTGGAAAAGTCAATCTCCCCAATATGCAAGATCCACCACCACAAATCGAAAATTTATTGACAACTACAGGTACATTTCTGTACATTTTTTAAACAGCATTCGTAGGTACAATAACAATGTAGTCGTTTGGCGCGAAAGAAATAAGGAAAGATAATTGTATGCCTACTTTAAAATAGAGGAACAAGTGTACCATCTAATAAGTAGCCTTCTGCCATCATCAGGCCAAAGTCCACAATTCTTGCAAATCTATTTCGTTTCTGACGAAGATATGCTATCGTTACATAGTTTCAATGCTAAAAATTGATTTAACTGACGAACTACAAACTGCACTGAATAGCAACGATATATACCTACATACTATAAGATGTTTTAAACAAAACTTAGATCGTAACTCTCCAGATAATTTAAAGTTAACAAAATAAATTTGATGTAATCGGTTACAGGAAAGCTCCGACAGAATAAATTATTTTTCAGGAGCAGAGAAAGTAAAATATATATGTACAAAAATTAAAAAAAATAATAATAATGCAAAAAAATATACTTTCATGTTCAAATTTCCTTCATATTACTCATTTTTAATGACCCCATGCAAAAACGGGAAAGTATGTGTGGTAGAGTGTGTACAAAATTATAATTTTTATTATTTAATTATGTCATAGTACCCATGCGAAGCCGCTGCTAGTTATCGATTAAATCAATAATATATTGCATGGCGATAGTAAAATTCAGAATGCAGGTTTAAAATTAACCATGTAACCTAAAAGAGCGGTGTTGAGAAAATGTCAACAATGCTTACCTTAGAATATACAGGTTAATGGTTGTGTTTTATGATGGAAATACCTATTGCGTAACGCATAAATAGTAAAATGTTCGTTTAAATAGTTCGAGGTTCCGTACTTTTAAATTTGATGTATGTTGACAATTGTTGACTAAAGTAAGCAACCATGGCAATCATCTCGGTCTACGGCCAAAACAAAAGTACGATCCTGATTCAACTGCCTGTAGTGACAATATCAAGAGTAAGTGCTGGTCGCAACGCCCCCCGAAAATTTTTTCGAACCGATATTATTGATAGTGTGTGGCAAGGTATATTAAAAGATTTCTTTCATGTTTCAGTTGGGAACCTCTCCTACAATTGATACATATTCCAATACCTCTTTCCCTTCATCCTCTTTACTGACATAGAAACCGCTTATGCGGTTATAGTCGAGTTGACATCTTTCCATTATAAAATTTAAAATACCGAAGACCTTACTCCTTATATCATCTTCAGTCATTTCCATTCACTTACACACACGTGGCGCTTTAAATAATATGTACCTTTGTGCGTAAATGTTCGATATTTATGTGAAATCATATTATTGGCTTAGCATCTGTGGCATCAATTTAACTGTCACAGTCTATTAATTTTATTAGTACTACTACTGAAGCAGACTAAAAAATAAGAAAGAGTGAGCACGCTGTGAGCTTGTACTCATATTTATGGCATACCCTTCAAAGAGAGCAAACACAAAGTTTTAATTCCTTTTAGTTTAGTTTATGGTCGAAATAAAGTTCAAGTTCATGGTGAGTAGCTGTATATGTTAGTTAGTGAGTGACGCGCGGATGAAAATTCATAATCCTAACCTCTAAAGAAATCTATACATTGTTTCGCATCTTTTCTTTTGTCGAAACTTTCCAAAGAAATTAGTGTATATATTTAAAGATCTTTAAGTTCTGATAATATTCAAGATTTCACCATCTTAGAAGCATAAACGAAACTCTGGCGAAACCACTCGATTGTCTGTCGAAACCATTAAAGCTTCACAATTTTTGACTCTCTACTTTCCTATAGAATCAATTCCTCCCTTTCCTTGTTTTGGTTTGCCTTTCTTTCTCAGATTTTGAATGAAGATCTTATCATCGTTTTTCTATAGTTTCAATTTTTATCGCTTCTTTTGTTGGTTTGCCTTTCCTCCTCATATATTATTGAAGGGTATATTATGTTCAGAAATGTATAACTTTTTATCGTATTTGTGCATATCCCCCAACTATAGTAGCCCCGCATTACAGTCGGATTTATGTACATATATTTCCTGAAGTGAAGGCAACGTAAAGTGTGCACAATATCAATACTCGTATGCATGTACTCGTATATGCATTAAATAAGCTCCAATAAAATCTGACTTATTGCCTGCGTTAGAATTTACAACCTTTTCTGGTTGGTTGAATATTCCAGCTGAAGTCATAGTACGAGGGGCTGATGGTTAGTAACTTAACTGTTCGTTCAGTTTAATGTATGTATTTTGAAAGTGGTCTGGGAAATTTATATACTACATACCTCGCAGGTCTCACCAGTCTCTTAGTTTTGGTAGCTTATGTTAGTTCCCACCTAGGAACCTTGCCCACGGAATAGTTATTTTGATAAAAGATAACTGATATTGTCATCTTTATTTCACACTCTAATAATTTTCATCTCTTTCTGGATATATTATTATCGAATACTAAATAGTTTCTAGAATATTCTAGAGACCTTCTTGATAGTAACGTATGCTCACTTTCTGTTATTGGAGGCAACCTCTACTAGACGCATCCAAAATCTTCTTTATTTTAAAGCTAAGAAAGTTTCCTTATAAACTACTAAACTCCCTAGATGGATATAGTTGGAGACCCTATAAAGTATATAAATAAATGATTAGCTTGCTGAGTCGATTTAGCCATATTCGTCTATCTGTCTGAAAAATCCGAATCAAGTGGTTGTATTGAAAACTTTTTATTTGACGAGCTATCTTCACCAAATTTGGTATGGGTTATTTTCTAAAGAAACTGTGCAATCTCCAAAGAAATTGTTCAGATCGGATCACTAAAGCATATGTATATGTAGCTGTCACACAAACTGAGCTGGTATGTTTTTTTCGTGTTTTTCACTTAAATGTACCGAAATTCTTAAAAATATATGTTAATTTTTATAAATATTCACCATGTCTCCGTAACAAAACAACAAATAAGTATGTGTATGTGTGAGTGTATGCGTTTTTGTGTACGCCAAGAAATGAATGCATGTAGTAGTGTGTAATTTTGCGTTGAAAGTCCAATAAAGGGTTCTTTAGGGAAAACCAAATACTAAACCATAAAACTACAACAACAACGCGATAAAACAAGTCACACAACAACTTGGTGGCGTTGCGTTGCAGGATAATAATATTAATTTATTATCATCAACGATAAAGTTCGGAAACTTTCAAGTTGAAATGAAGATGCTGGTGCGGTTTACGTAAGTTTACAAATAGGAGTAGATTTTTTTCAGCTAAGCAAGTAGGGTTGTGGAGCTACATACTCATAGTATGTAGGCTTGGTTAGGCTTCAGAGCTTGCCGCTTTCAGCTTACATGCAAGTAGCTGGGTCTCTTTCTTGTTCTTACAGCGTAAAACATATGTGTATATGTATGTATGTATATGAGTGTAGGGATTAGGTTTGTAGCAAAATATTAGTTGTGTAAATTAGTTTGGGAACTTGGAGGAGACCTCTTGTTTTGCGGATTCTTCTAACTGCTGCGTAAACAATTTTGATTTCTTTTGGTGTTACTCTCTTGTTCAGAGGATTGAGGCGGGTGTTTTTGTTAATAAATCCAGCAGATTTCGTTTACGGTTTTCGAGTTACTCATTTAAATGTTGGGTACAAAACAGTAACGAGACGCAATAACCTTCCTTTTGTGTAAGCAGATACTTATGTATGTACATACATGTATGTATTCGTATATATGTAGTACGGGGTTATACGAGTATCAAAGGAGGCTTTTTGAAACTTTTTGAATTTATTTAGTTTAATAGGTTTTACCATACAGGCAGTAACAGGAGGTGGTTGGATAAATCGAACCAAGCTCCGGGAACTTCTGACGAGCCACTCCTGACAGGTGTTGTCTGGAGTTGTCCAGGAATATATTTTCTCTCTTTTGGACAGAGCTTGCAGCTTCTGAACAATACAGCTCGGAATTAAGAGTTTAGCTTTAGAGAAACGGCTCATAGTACATGATTCCATGCCAATCCCATAAGCTACATATCAAAACCTTTCTGAACGTCAATGCAAGCATGTGTCAGGCGCATTTATATAGTTTTAAACGGGGTTTTGTTCAATACTTATCTCCTGAGTAATTGAATCAGTATTTATATAACCATGATAATCGGATCTATATAACTAATATGAGGCTGTATTTATATACGGAAGAAGACTATCAACACCAAAGCATACTTCAAAATTATATAGGGAATGTTATCTTTCGTTACTATTGTTTATGTGTGTGTTTTTAATGCTTCAGTTATAGATTGGAATCTAAAATTCCACGGATCAAACAGTGAAATAGGAACAGGAGCAGGTTTCTTCTGTAAAAATTCATAGACAGCTTCTAACTAAATGACTACAGTCTTCCAGGACGAGATTGTGAGCATTACTAAAGGTGCCAAGTGAGTTTCTGCTCTCGCCGCCAAGTTCATAAACTTTCTATTAGATCGATAAGTGACAATTTAAGCTATCCGTAGTGCTAATACAGAGTCACTGCGTTAGATTATGCAAGTCGGCAACTACTAGGTTCTCAGTGGGTAATTCAGTTAATATCATCTCGGTGTCCAGTCATTTAAGAATAGGAAAAAATGCAATGAATGACAAATAAACTGGCCCGCACGAGGCATTCACCTTCTCGAAGCGTTATATGGATATACCACAAAGTTACTTTGGTTTTATGGCTGAATAGTGTTGTAGTAGGGGTCTTTGAAATGAACCTATCCTGAAGATCCAACCTTCAAAAAATTAGACCCGTGGATTCGACGGAATGGAGAGCATGCGCTGAGGTTTTCCTCAAATTCATTGAGTTTCTGGATAAGGCTTTCTTTGGTTACCACATGGGCTAATTGTGGCCGCCTGCGGTCTGAGCTCATGTACCTACTTTTCAACCAACCAACCAACTTTGCCGTCTTAAGCCATTTTGACCATTGCGGAAATTTTGACGGAAATCAGACTGAATGAGTACCTATGTATGGAACCACAACCAGATGTAACTAACTACAGATTTTCCGGCTTCTTTTATGTATGATAACATGAAAACTTTAAAAACTTAACGCTACTTAACGAAGTTTGATTTCATACTACTGTTAACACCTCTGATTATACCAACGTTTGGAAATTTGGCATTTTCTGGGAAACTTAATACAACAAAGGTGATCGAGGTCATAAATAGACGCGAGTGCAGCGTACTTATGTACAGCAAAACCTTCAGCCATGAATTTCTCAGCAGCGGTTTTTATGCGCAAATCTACGGTGAGTATGTGGCGGCAGACTTCTTCTAGCCGCGAACACTGTGAACACTAATGTAACTAATAAATTTTCCAAATTGCATTAGACATACGCGTTGGGTGTCATAATTCAGGCTTCACTTACCGTTTCATGACCCGACCGCGACTTATAGCTATATGTGTAGACAATTTATATGACATATGACTTATAATCACACACACTCACACATTGCATTTGTGTGCTTTCGTAGTGAAAATTATGCTGTTGCTTTGAAAGAGAAAGAACGAAGTAAAAAACAACAGTTACACAATAACAAGCATAACACACACATGCACTCACACACATAACTGTACACAGCCACACACGTGAGGCACCCATTTGTGCGAAAATTTATAACAAACTACATTAAAGAGACAGCCCTTTCGAGTCCTCAATGAATGAGGATGTGAAAAGCTATAAAAATATTTTTAAAAAATTTATTATCAAATAAAACAAGTACGTCGTAAAATTCAGGATGCAAGCAAAATGTTTACAACTAACCATGTGGCCTAAAAGAGAGCTGCTGATAAAAATGTCAACAAAACTTACCTTAGAATATACAGGTTAATGGATGTGTTTTATGATGGAATTACCTACTGTTTATTACTCGAGCGTAACGCATAAATAGTAAAGTGTAAGTCTGTAAGCGGACTCTTGTAAACAGTTCGTTTGTGGCTCTTATATACATATATATAAAGATGATCCATTTTGAGGTTCCCTACTTTTTTTTAATGAAAAAACACAGAAACTTCAAATTTAATTAGTAATACTTATTAGAACATTCTTTGGCATTTACTTATTGAAGATTATTTCTCTTAAATGGTGGCCGCGGTTACGCTTAGATTGTCCATCCGTTGAGTCCAATCTTCGATGACTCGTTCGACCACTTCGACTAGTAACTGGCGAATGATACGCGTGATGTTTTGCTCCAACACCTGAATCGAAGCAAAACAAACCGTAGTTTTTTCTAGATGAAATGGCAGCTCTTGAATCTCTTCAGGTTGCTCTTCGTCTTAAATGCGGCAATTTTGCTTGTTTAAAATTTGGCTCGAAAATGTCGGATGTTCTTGGAACTTTTCAAGAGCCCATAGAGCGAAGTGATGTCGCTTGGGAAAGTCGAGCGGCTTCAGTTCTTGCACAAGTTGTATTTTGTACGCTTTCTATTTTTGATCTCAACGTAAGGTGTGCCAAATCGTTCCAAACGTCAGTCCGAGTTGTTGTGAACGGCGCCGAAACGACTTTTAACGGTCTTAGCGTACACTGCGTGCTGGACTTGATCTATTCGATGGAATATTATTCAATTTTGAATGCAGGGTCTCAAGATGGATGAAAAGTACACTCAGTATGCCGATTATGTCGACCATAAGTTGAGCGAAGCGGGAGTTAATACTTTAACCTTTAACCACAACCTTTTGTTTCAGTAAACATTAAAGAAGAATCATCAAAACAACTTTATCTTAGAACAATAGAAGCGCACTATCAGTACAACAAACAATAACAACTCAAATAGTTATTTACTAGTAAACAACCAGCATCTCCATAGTATGAGCAGCGATAAGCATAGCCTATATAAGCAACTGGAACAATAGCCTCGAGGTCACTTTATCATTATCGACTGCCGAGTAACAAGTTACCACTTGTAACACTTGTACAGTTTAAGTGTAATATATATTCAATATTGAAGTACATGTGTATACGGTGTAATATTATACAAATAAAGGATCAGTCAGAACCAATCTCATTGGCTGACTTAAAATTATATATTTATTTTATTCCTAACGAGTAAATAAATTAACTCGCGCGAAATACATTTTTTACAGGACGTGAATTTTCGTAATAAAGTTGAACGATTTGTAAGTTCCTCTACTTGGATTTTCCATACAAGAGCTTGATATCGATCGATCAGTTTTTATTTTTTCGTTTAAATATATATATTTACTTTCTTTTCTGGAGCTAGAAAGACCCATGTTCCAGCTGCTACGCATGATCTGGTCGGATGAATACATGCCTAATGATTGAAAGATGTATACTCTGCCCTATCCACAAGAAGGAGAACCCGCAGTCTGCGCTATCTATTTCATGATTAGTCTCTTTATATTAGATAGTTACAAGGTCCTTTCGACAATATTGTATGGAAAATTTATTTGTGTGGCTTTACTCTTGGAAAATCTATCATAGACCAGAATTTCACAATATCACATTTTTGCGATTATTATACGGTTATGTGGAATGACGTTTAGCACAACCATGTATATATTTATATGCGGTACAAAGTCACCCCGAAGTTCGAAAATCTGTATTAAATATATGTGGACTAAGGGAAGTATTGGTCCGATCCAAGAGAAAGATTATCCTTTAATTTTAGTTAAATATATAACACATTGACCGACATTTTCGACCAAAGTCAACTATATGTTTTCATTCATTCTGTACCTAGGGGCTTGGACAGTTTTTATTGGATTTATTTTTGATCATAAGGTGGCACACACTAAAGACATTATTCGTGCAAATTTTTCTCCCGTTATATTAATTGCTTCTTGTTTTGTGTACTGGAAACTGAACGAATCAAGTGAAATTTAAAGTTGTGCTATATGAGAAGTAGGCGTGGTTGTTGTCCGATTACGTCCATTTTTACAATGTGACATAAGAATAAAAAAAATGGCACATTTTGTCGAAATCGGTTGGTCGGGTTCCGAGATATGGGATTTCATAAAAAGTGGGCGGTGCCCCACCCATCGTCCAATTTTCAATCCAGTTCTCATAAAGCTCTTTTATACCATCTCCGTGGTAAAATTAATTGACTCTGGTGTATTTAGTTATTGATTTATCGCGCTTTTAGTAGTTTTTAACAGTATTGTTAAATGGTGAGACAGCGGAATTATCCACCGGTTTGTACTCACTCAGCAAATTTGGTTGTTGTAGCTTAAGTAGTTTAGAAGATATGTACATTAAACTTGTTAGATTGCGGGGCCACACCCACTTTTGCAAAAAATTTTGCACTTAATTTTTCCTTGCTGTTGCGATCCTCTGTACCAAATTACAGCTTTATATCTTAATTTAGTGTAGTTATGGCAATTTATATGTTTTCGCTTAATGGCGATTTGTGGGCAGTGGTTCCATTACGCCCACCTACAAACTCGAAATTTTTTCAAGTTACAGCTTGCCGGGACGGACAGATAGACAGTCAGCCGGATTTCAACCGTTCTCGTCATCTTGATCATTTATATAAACATAACCCTATATCTAGCTCGTTTAGTTTTAGGTAATATGTTCAACCGTTAGGTGAAAAAAACTATAATACTCTGTAGCAACTCTCGAACTCTCGGGTGTCACCGAACATTTTATACTCTCGCATGATAAAGTGATAATAATTTACATATTTTTTTTTATTTTGCTGTAAAATTAATTAGATTAGATCAATTTGTGTACTTTGAGTATTGAATTGTATTTTCATTTCCTAATGTACATATATATTATACAGAGAAGGCATCAGATGGAATTCAAAATAGCGTTATATTGGAAGAAGGCGTGGTTGTGAACCGATTTCACCCATATTCCGTACATGTCATCAGGGTGTTAAGAAAATATTATATACCGAATTTCATTGAAATCGGTTTAGTAGTTCCTGAGATATGGTTTTTGGTCCATAAGTGGGCGGCGCCACGCCATTTTCAATTTTTAAAAAAAGCCTGGGTGTAGCTTCCTTCTGCCACTTCTTCTGTAAAATTTAGTGTTTCTGACGTTTTTTGATAGTCCGTTAACGCACTTTTAGTCATTTTCAACATAACCTTTGTATGGGAGGTGGGCGTGGTTATTATCCGATTTCTTCCATTTTTGAACTGTATATGGGCTCTTCCATAGAAAGGTCTACTGGGAGCAAAAATTAAAATAGTGATAAACAAATAATTTTTTCTGATATTATATAAAAAAATATATATATTTTTATAATATAATATGATTTGCAGCTTATCTCAAGGGTTTTTGTTAGAAAAATGACCTAAAAGTTGAAATAGCGTAGAAAGTAGCATTTGTGTACCTTTAATGCCTTTTTATTTTTGTATTTTTTGATAATGCGTAAATTCTTATTATGTTTGCACTAGTCTTATTAAATCTTGCTAGGAACAACAATGAATACAAAAAAATCAACGAGACCAAACGAAGCTCGATAACGGTAAATATTTATTTTGATTTCATTGATATTGTTTTGTCGCGTTCTTGTCCGTAAATCATTATTTTTTATCAGTAGTTTGCGATCGATCGTAACACGTGGCTGCAAATTTATATTTAAATCAATTTTAGTGACCTAAATTTAAAAAAAAAGTTTCAGTATCTTATATTCATACCAAATTTTTTAATTGGTTTTTGAAGTGTGTCGCGTTCGCTACCGTAAGTATAACTTTTTTGAAAAATATTTTTTTTTGCTTTTTTGTATATTTATTTATATAGATAAGTAAAACATGTGGCTTAGCAAGAAAAGAAATATCAAAACCCGAAAACTGCATTCGATCTCCTGTGACGATCATTTGAAATTAAAAGTAGCGCAAACCGCATATTCATTGAAAAAAAATATTTCATAAAAAAAACATTTCTCATTTATTTTTACTTATTTTCTTATATGAATTTTTATTTTTGTTTTCAATTTCATTTTTTGAATTGGAATTATTGTAGTAATCGTCATTAGAATCATGGAAGGCAAATATGTCGCGTTCTAAATGTCACGTGCTAAATTAGATTTAAGCTTGTAAAAAAAACAGCGATGAAAATAAATCAACAAGAAATGTATCAAAAGAAGCCCTTTTTAGTTCTTTTTAGTTTAAATTAATCATTCTAAAATATATTGTTGCGTTTCGCAGAATCTTGCATTTTTCTATATGTAGTCGAAAGCAAGTTCTATTTTTTGTCGCGTTCTTGATCCCATGTTTATTGCTAATGAATTGGAAACAAATTATCGAAAGCTCCTACATTTTGTACTATGCATAGTGATATTGAAAAGCTTTCGAATAATAACAACACATTTTTTTTGTTAATTTTTTTACTTTTGGTTTATGCACTTCAAAGGCGTACGACTGTCGCGTTCTCGACCATGGAAATACCCATATGGAAATACTTGAAGGAAACGACTCTATAGAGTTTGGTTGACATAGCTATAGTAGTTTCCGAGATATGTACAAAGAAATTACGTCCAAATATGCCCCTTCCTAATGCGATCCTTTGTGCCAAATTTCACTTTAATATCTTTATTTATGGCTTAGTTATGACACTTTATAGGTTTTCAGTTTCCGCCATTTTGTGGGCGTGGCAGTAGGCTGATTTTGCCCATCTTCGAACTTAACCTTCTTATGGAGCCAAGAAATACGTGTGCCAAGTTTCATCATGATATCTCAATTTTACTCGCAGCTTGTACGGACGGATGGACGGACAGTCGGACGGGCAGACGGACGGACGGACAGACAGACATCCGAATTTCAACTCTACTCGTCCCCCTGATCACTTTGGTATATATAACCCTATATCTGACTCTTTTAGTCACAACAAATCTTTAAATCTCCTCCTTTGAGAGATTCGAAAAACACCATTCTGAAAAAAACGCGTTTAAAGAAAACTTTCTACAAGAAACGCTGTAGCGACCGTAATAAATTGAATTTCGATTTCAAAATTTTTAGAGAATGTTTATTATATATACTATCCGATAATGCAACAAAAATAAATCGATTTTTCGAAAATTTCACACTCAGACGATCATTTAAATCGTTTAGTTTAGTTTATGATCGAAATCAAATTCAAGTTCACTTTGAGTAAATGTATATGTATGTACATATGTAGCTAGTGAGTGACGCGTGGATGAAATTTCATAATCCTAACCTTTTGAGAAGTAATGTCCTCTCTCGAAAGATTTATGGTTCTTTGCGCGTTGGCCACGGCGAATATCGCATTCGATGGAATGATGAGCTGTTTGAGATATACGACGACGTTAACATAGTTAAGCGAATTAAAAGACAGTGGGTGGATACGCTGGCTAGGTCATGTCGTCCGAATGGACGAAAACACTCTAGCTCTTAAAGTATTTGACGCAGTAACCGTCGGGGGAAGCAGAGGAAGAGGAAGACCTTCACTCCGTTGAAAGGACCAGGTGGGAGAAGGACCTGGTTGCGTTTGGAATATCCAATTGGCGCCAAGCAGCGAAAAGAAAGAGCGACTGGCGAGCTGTTGTAAACTCGGCTATAACCGCGTAAGCAGTGTCTGCATCAAAAAAGAAGAAAAACCCATTTAAGCCATCAATATATTGATTCGTATCTTTTCTTTTGTCGAAACTTTCCAAAAATATTATTGCATCTATTTAAAGACTTTTAAGCTCAGATAATATTCAAGTTATCGTCATGATTTAAGCAAGGTCGTGTTAGAAGCAGAAGGGACTCGACTGTCTGTCGAAACCATTAAAATTTTACAGTTTTTTTGATTTTCTATTTAATAGCTTCTTGTAGAATCAATTCCTCTCTCTCCTTGTATTGGTTTGCCTTTCGTTCTCAGATTTTTAGTGAAGATCTTCTCATCGTTTTTCTACAGTTTCAATTTTTATCGCTTCTTTTGTTGGTTTTTTTTTCGTCCTCATATTTTTATTGATGTGTATATTATTTTTATCTTATTTGTGCATATCCACCAACTGTAGTGGCCCACGGATTAGTTATTTTGATAGAAAATAACTTATCCCTTTCAGACCTGAGAAATTAAAGTTTACAGATTTTAACGCCGCTTCGCACAGTTGCTAATATGACCATCGTGAATGCAACAAAAATAAGAAAAAAAATTTTCCGAAGAAGGATTCGTAGAAAAAGGACTCGCACAATTGTGTATTACCGGTCTTAAGGCCATATTATTGAAAGAAAAAGCAGTACGATTTAAAAATCTTATTTGAAGAAGAAAAATGATTTTATATTGATGGAATGTATTTAAAAATAATATTCATGTACATTGAATGAAAGCGATCTTTTTTTGTGTGGTACTCCTGAAAACAGTTTTTATTTTTGGTTAGGCAGAGAAATACATGGCATTTGGATCATTTTATTCTAGTTCTGCTTGTACATTCTTCCACGCGGGACATCCGTGGTATTGTCATATCCATTGCCTCTGGCCAGTGATCATACCGATCAGTACGTACATCAACGGGAGGATCTAGGGGTCTGTTTCTTTTTGCAGCTGGCTCTGCTGTTGATGTGCAATACGGAACAGGTGGATTAATTGGCCTTTCAGTGAATTTGGCCAATACTTCGCCGAGCTCAGATTTAAACTTAAATAGGTATTTAATATAATATAGGCATGGCCGCATTTAGTGCATCGGCTCTATACTCTCTCAATGTATTGCATACTGCCATGTCAATCAAATGAAAAGTATTTTTTACAGTCCATTTCTTCGTTTTTATAATTCTGTAGTAATCCATTGACTGATCAGCTGCGTCGACTCCGCCCATTTTAGCGTTGTAACGCTTTACGATTTGAGGGCATGGTACATTAATGTGCTTGCGTTCCTTTTTGCACCACCTTTGTACCACTCCAACTGGGTCTTTTCCACATTCTGCGGATACTAGCGTAACGCACTTGCTATCGCGCCATTTAACTGCAACTACATTACCTTTCACAAACTGGCTTATGTCTCCTCTATTCATATTTCGGTCTAACGGGAAATCCATCCTCTGCACAGGCAATCGGTTTAAAGCTATGGTCCCAGTAGCCTTGTAGCCGAGTTCCAGGAGATTTTCTAAAAGCGGAATCGTGATAAGTACAGATCAAAATAGAGAAAACTCCCTTTCGGAAAATGTTTTGTCAATCTGATGACAATAGACAGTCCAACCCCCAAGCCAGTGTCAGAAAAAGTTCCTGCTGCTTGAAATATTTCGAAATCAACGACGAGCCCGCTGGAAGTCGCAACAACAAGGTCCTTAAGTGCCGCAAGGACGTCCTTCCTGTAAATGGGATCATTTGCTCATCAATCAAGTATTCCGTAATTTCTGTTGCTAGTGCTTGGCATCGAGGTCTAACGCAGTCTAAAACCGGCTGAATCTTAAACAGTTTGTTTGTCGGAGGCTGTAGAGTATCAACAAAATGGAGGCTGTTCCTTAATGTAAAAAAATTATCTCTGATCATAGCGTTTTTTATTTGTGCTAATCCGAAGCCGTCCGACCAATACATCCGGACTCTGGGGTAAGCTAGGCAACCCATTATGATATGGAGTCAATAAAGATTTTTAATATCGGCAGAAGTAGTATTGAGGACACATCCATGCTGAGATAAGTGATACTTATTCGTGAAAAACGCGGTATTTTGAAAATGATATTCAGGAAAACATTTCTGAAAGTACTCCATGGGTGTACCAACTAAAATATTTCCTTGATGACTTGTTGCGGGGGCGTCGAGTCAACAAAACCGACGCTCTTCCAGACTTCATCCCGCGCAGATACGCTTGTATTTACATGACTTACAGTTGGGTCTTGATTAGCTGGAAGTAAAATTTCATCTTCCGAAGAAGTTTCATTACAATTCGAATCGGATGAACCGCCCATTTACCTATTTGGTGGTTCCCAGAGCGCATCATCATTTGAGTCATCAGAACTAAAGTCAGCATCGGAATTTTCCAATATTTGGAGAACTTGAAGCACGTCCTCATCAAGATTCAAATTAAAATGACCTGGAATGACACAATTGTGCAGCTAAATGAAAATGCGAGGTCAAAGCCTAAAGCGCACAATTGTGTGGTCCTTTTTTAAACTTGTTCAAAACACTTAATTTAATTATAATTTTTTTAATATAAGACAATATATAGTTTATTTAATATTTTTCAATACACACTTCTGCAAAACATCACGAAACTAAAACACTGCACAAAATTTATTTCACTTTACCTTTTTCCATTCTTGACAACACGGCTGAACACTTCAAAACTTTGCAAATTGTGACAAAAATATACAAAAAATCAAGTAAAGTAAAGTTCGGAGTAAAGCGAAAAAAAATTTTTAACATATTTTTAGTCTTACCCGCACAATTGTGTATTGAAGGTCTGAAAGGGTTATATTGTCTTCTTTGTTCCGTACCCAAATAATTTCTATCTCCTTTCTGTATATGTATGTATATTATTATCGATTACTAAATAGTTTCTGGAATATTCTAGATACCTTCTACCAGTCGCATCCAAAAATTTCTTTATTTCAAAGCGAAGAAGGTTTTTCTTCTAAACTACTAAGTCCACCTAGTGGATTCTATAAAGTATAAACATAAATGATTAGCTTGACTTGCTGAGTCGATTTAGCCATATTCGTCTGTCTGTCTGAATAATCGGAATCGAGTAGTTGTAAACTTTTTATTTGAGGTATTTAGCTATCTTCACCAAATTTGGTATGGATTATTTTTAAAGAAACTGTGCAATCTCCAAAGAAATTGTTCAGATCGGATCACTATGGCATATAACTGTCATACAAACTAAGCGATCAAAATCAAGTACTTGCATGTTTTTTTTTGTGGTTTTTTCGTGTTTTTCACTTAAATGCACGCAAATTCTTAAAAATATGTGTAAATTGTTATAAATATTCACTATTTCTCCGTAACAAAACATCAAATGAGTATGTGCATGTGTGAGTGTATGCGTTTTTGTGTACGCCAAGAAATGTATGCATGTAGAAGTGTGCAATTTTGCGTTGAAAGTCCAATGAAGGGTTCTTTAGGGAAAACCAAAGACTAAACCATAAAACTACAACAACAACGCGATAAAACAAGTCACACAACAACTTGGTGGCGTTGCGTTGCAGGATAATAATATTAATTTATTATCATCAACGATAAAGTTAGGAAATTTTCAAGTTGAAATGAAGAAGCTGTTGCGGTTTACGTAAGTTTACAAATAGGAGTAGATTTTTTTCAGCTAAGCAAGTAGGGTTGTGGAGCTACATACTCATAGTATGTAGGCTTGGTTAGGCTTCAGAGCTTGCCGCTTTCAGCTTACATGCAAGTAGCTGGGTGTCTTTCTTGTTCTTACAGCGTAAAACATATGTGTATATGTATGTATGTATATGTGTGTAGGGATTAGGTTTGTAGCAAAATATTAGTTGTGTAAATTAGTTTGGGAACTTGGAGGAGACCTCTTGTTTGGCGGAGTCTTCTAACTGCTGCGTAAGCAATTTTGTTTTCTTTTGGTGTTACTCACTTGCTCAGAAGATCGATTCGCCGATGAAAATTCGTTCGCCCCTGAGTAATCTTAACAGTATTTACATATCGGTTAAACCAGACAATTTCTATTGTTTTTTTGTTTTTAATGCTTCAGTTCTAGATTGGAATCAGAAATTCAAATAGTGAAATAGGAACAGGTGCAGGCTTTTTTGTAGGATTCTGAGCACAATTAAAGGTGCCAAGTCAGTTTCTGCTATAAGCGGCTCATTCTTAAACTTTCTAGTCGATAGCCAAGTGAGAATTAAGGCTATACGTAGCGTCAATGCAGAGTCACTGCGTTAGGTAATGCAAGCCGGCAATAACTAGGCTCTCAGTAGGTAACTCAGTTAAAAGCATCTGGGTGCTCACTCATATAGGAACAGAAATGAAAAGACAGACGAGGTGGTCTGCGCGAGGGCAGCTGGAAATACAGTTCTCCAAATCTGCCCTAGACCATTCACCTTTTTCAAGGGTTGCTTGAAGCAAAGGATTATAGAGAAACATGTCGGTCTTGAAACATTAGCAACACGGAGCATACCAAAAAATTACTTCGGTGTTGGGTTGAAGGTGGACGGGCCAAAACCTTCTACTTCTAGGTAAAAGGGAACTTGGTAATATTGTAGAGATCTTTAAAGTTCACCTGGCTGTGACGGCATATATTCCATGGCTCCCAATACTCCAAGTTAAAGGACATTGGGCAGATGTGACGGAAAAATACACCAAATCCATTGAGTTGCTGGATAAGACTTAATTTGGTAATCACCCGATCCAAGTGCGGCCGCCTGCGGTCAGCGCTCCTGCACCTCCCTTTTTAACCAACGAACCAACTTTGTAGCCTTAATACATTTTAACCATTGTGACAATTTTAACGGAATCGAGACCGAATGGAACTACAACCGGATGTAACATATCTACAGATTTTGCGTAATTCGGCGGCCTCTTTTATGTATGATCAGATGTAATGGTTAAAAAGTTTACTGTACTCAACGAAGTTTGACTTCATTCTACTTTTACCTCTGCTTGAACCAATGTTTGAAAATTTCGCATTTTCCGTGAAATTTACTGCAACAAAGTTATGAATAGGTGATCGAGGTCATAAATAGGTGCGGGTGAGGCGTACTTACAGACAAACTTCCAACTATGAATTTCTCAGCACGGCTTTTTGTGCGAAAACCGACAGTGAGTATGTAGTGGCAGACTTCTTCCAGCCGCGCTTGTGAACACTAATGTAACTAATAAATTTTCCAAATTGCATTTGACATACGCGTTGGGTGTCATAATTCAGGCTTCACTTGCCGCTTCATGACCCGAGCGCGACTTATGGCTATATGTGTAGAGAATTTATATGACACATGACTTATAATCACACACACTCACACATTGCATTTGTGTGCTTTCGCAGTGAAAATTATGCTGTTGCTTGGAAAGAGTGAACGAAGTAAAAAACAATAGTTTGAAGTTGCATACGCATACAAGCATACGCCCATTTGCGAAAATTTATGTGAAACTACATTAATGGGAGCACACAGAGCGCCCATTGGAGTCCTCAATGAATGAGCATGTGTTGAAGTGCTATGGTGGAAAGGCTATAAAAATATTGTTAAAAAATTTGTTATCAAATAAAACAATAATAAATTGCAAAGGGGTCGTAAAATTCACGATGCAAGCAAAATGTACAGGTTTACAACAAAACCATGTGGCCTAAAAGAGCGCTACTGAGAAAAATGTCAACAAAGCTTACCTTACAATATACAGGTTAATGGTTGTGTTTTATGATGGAAATACCTACTGTTTATTACTCGAGCGTAACGCATGAATAGTCTGTAAGCAGTTCGTTTGTGGCGCTTTTATATACATATAACGTGTGATTCAAGTAGAGGTACTTTTTTTAATAGCCTTTCCCGCTTGAGTCGGTTACAAATCTTGAGAAGTTCCAAGAAGACCGACGTTTCCGAGCCAAGTTTTTTTTCAGCGAGGAGACCCACTTCCTTCTCAATGGGTATGTAAACAAACAAAATTGCCACCTTTGGAACGAAGACCAAAATGATTTTTATCTTGTACGATGCTGGTGCTTTGATTCAAACAGTTTGCTTGTAGATTCTGTGTTGCCAATAATCTGTGTCAAAATCGTGAATCCAATTTGTTAAAAAAGAAAATCGTAAAAAATTTAGTTTTTGTCGGTCAATTTGTTAAAAGATTGTGTTCTTACCTAGAACAATAAACCATGCCAAATTGTGTAAAAATATCTTGTTTATCGAAACCATTAAAATTTCACAGTTTGTTTGACTCTACTCATCAATTTCTTATAGAATCAATTCCCTCATTTCCTTGTAATCGTTTGCCTTTAGTTCTCAGATTTTTAATGAAGATCTTCTCATCGGTTTTCTATAGTATCAATTCGAATTGCTTCTTTTGTTGGTTTCCCTTTCGTCCTCTGATATTTATTGGAGGGTATATTATGTTCGGAAACGTATAACTTTTTATCTTATTTGTGTATATCCACCAACTGTAGTGGCTCCGCGTTGCCGTCGGATTTATGTACGTTTCCTGAAGCGAAGTCATACGTAAAGTACGCGCAATATCTTTACTCGTATGCTTCTACTCGTATATGCACTAAATAAGCTTCAATAAAATCTGACTTTTTGCCTGCTTTAGAATTTACAACGTTTTCTGGTTGGTTGATTTTCCAGCTGAAGTCATAGTACGAGGGGCTGATGGTTAGTTACTTAACTGTTCGTTCAATTTATTGTCATCTGAGAGTGCGTCTGGTATTGGTAGCTTAGGTTAGTTTTCACTTGGGAACCTTTGCCACGGAATAATTATTTTGATAGAAGATAACCGATATTGTCATCTTTATTTCACACTCAAATAATTTTCATCTTTTTCCGTATTTGTTATTATCGAATACTAAATATTTTCTAGAATATTCTAGAGACTTTCTTCACAATAACATATGTTCGCTTTATTCTATTGGTGGCGTCAACGGTATAACTTTGATAGGATCTACCAGTCGCATCCAAAAACTTCTTTATTTCAAAGCGGAGAAGGTTTTCCTTGTAAATTACTAAATCTACTTGATGGCGCGCCGAGTACTCTTATTGTTTTACACCATTTATTACCATGCAAATAAAAAAGTTTCGCTCTTTCTTTTCTGTCTTTAGTGGGTTAATGGTGTGGAAGCTCTCCTTTAATTGTTAAAATTAAAAAGTCCAATGCCGTGCTTTTCAGAAAATATTTATATCTCTTTTAGCATCGATTACTGCCGTCAAAAGGTGTTTTGAGGATTTCCCAAACTAAAAGAGGTCTCCGTTCTTTTCTTCAATTTTGGTAGTAACTTGGGGTTTACTTTAACTCAAAGCACTGTTCTAGTAGAGATTTTTCCCACCGCTGGCTCATAGAGCTCACACAGAAGATCAATTTCTCGTCAGGTTTCCATATTTCAGTTGGTTTTCAATTGTTTTTTTTTTTTACACTGAATAGGCTATATTAAGTTTGCCACGAAGTTTTTAACACTCAGTAAGAAAAGATGGAGAACCCATAAAGTATATGCATAAATAAATGATCAGCTTGACTTGCTAAGTGGATCATCCAAGTGCTTGCATGGAAAATTTTTAATTTTACGAGATATCTTCACGAAATTTGGGATAGGTTCTTGCGTAAGGCGATAATGTAATATCCTATCAAAATTGTTCCGATCGAATCACTATAGCATATAACTGCCATACAAACTGAGCGATCGGAATAAAGCTTTTATAAGGAATCTTTTGCATTGCATTTGAAGGGTACTATAACCTCTGTGCAACGAAATTAACGTTTATTCTGGTTTTCATTTTTATTTGCTCATAGTCGTTTATAAATCTAATGTAAATAAAAGTAATCTTATCATCTATGTTTGGATACTTGAGCCCTTCATCCATTTCAAGCTTTCGACTATTGTTTCGGGTCAGTATGTTGAGAAAGTGTGTAGAACTTAATTCTTGTGGGTTACATCACCACTAGAATTTTCTATTTAAGTTTCTGACAAAGTTACTGTACACTTATAAACATACAATACATATGTATCTAGGTAAACAAAAGCCGCTTAAGCGACACTTGAGAAAATTAATTGAAATTTATTAAGGTGCGAAACTATTTGATTGTTGCTTTTGTTGTTGTTAAGCATAATAGATTGTATTAGGTTATAGGGAGGAAATATCATTGATATTTGCAATTGATGCGTTCACACTTACATACATGCACACATACATAACTGCATGCTGCTAGGCGCATTTCAAATGCATATTGATAAGTGTCCTTCACCTCATTTATGCATGGGCGTATTTGAGTGTGTGTGTATATGTATATGTAGATGCATTTATATGATATTTGTATGATGATATTATTTACATATACTATGTATCTACGCCTCATACTTATCAATAGCGTATAGTTAGATATGAATATGGTCGAATGCCTATTGCTTTCGCTCTAAATCGATTTCTGTCCTGTCAAAGCGCGCAAACACACCCATACATACCTACGCGCAGTTGTGTATTTGTTTGCTCTCAATGCTGCTGAATGCAAAACAAAAAAATAATTTACACAATTACGCATTTTCTAATGCATTTATGCCGTATGCGGCTTGTAAATGGGCCAATTTCCTCGATATACAAGCTTAGTATGCCACACAGACATATAAACATACAAACTTATAAGCAAAATATATAGCACACATATATATGTACACATGTATAAATGCACTATATCTCAATTCTACGTTATTTCACTATGTCTGACTGCCATTTAATGTTGTTCCTGTGGACAGAGGGGGATGGAGGAGTGCGGACAGCGAGTGTGGCGTGCAAAACGTTCCATATTGTTGCAGCACAATATTCTAACTGGTTTATTTTCTGTTGTGACTTTTGCCTGTCGTTAGCATTTTCAATAGAAAACCAACAACAAATGAAATTACATATAATGTTTTGTTATATATAGATTAGGGTGAGACAAATATACAGATGAAACAAGAAAAAATGTTAACTTGTAACAATTGCAGTGGCGCTATAATACTCTTCACATGTACATATGATTACTTACGAGAACTTTCGAGATCGGCCAGTTTGTAAGACAGTTATATCAGTATACATGTGTATATGATATCAGTTCGTCCCACTGATCATTTATATACATACATACATATGTGCTTTATGACTGAGATTTCCTTTAGGTGTCACAAACTTTGTGGCAAACTAATATATACTGTTCAGGATATAAAAATACAAAATATTACTGCAAGCCTGGTTTTTATCTTAATATTTAAAGTTTTATATATATAAATAATACAAAAAATGTATTAAGAATATCATAACTTTTGTACCGTTTAGATTACAATTTTTTATATCAGGAATTCTTGTGGAGCATAAAATTTCCTTAAAAAACCACCTCCAGGAATTCTTTTCAATTTAAAAATTCGTATATTTAAAAGCTTTGAAAAGTTTTATAACAACATACATGGCTCGCCCTAATGTTCGCGTGCGTGCAAATGTAAAATTCAAAGCATTTGTTTGTTAAGTGCTATTTATAAAATGGAGCGCCGTGCTGATTTCCATGGCAATTATGCAAATTTTATATTTTCCAATTTTCGAAAATTTAAAATTACGTAATAATGCAATGAAATTTATTTTTGGAAATGCATAATGCAAATCTATTATTTAATGTGGCTGCCATTAGTTGATAACCACTTTACTGATGCAGAAAAATAAATATTCTACTCTACCACTTTTCAGAGTATAAAAAATTATTGATATAACTTAACCAAGTTTTTAACAGTAAAATTGTGGATGAGTCTTCCCTGAGTTCCTTGTTAAAAGTTTTCTGGCAAAAACACGATGTTAGATATCAGTGGACTCTTCTGTTTTAAGCATCTTTGATTGCTAAACTCAGGTCAGAACATAAATCCGATGGCTAAAGCTGAAGAAAGTTCAAATGCTGACACCGCCAGAAGGCACCGACAGTACTCGGTAAGATTCTGAAAAGTCCAATAAATTCTAAGTAATACTATATAATATTAGAAAAGCATTTTGCTACACAGCCTTTGATACAAAAACAAAATTTGTCGACGATAGAAGATACACAGCATAAAACATAGATCTGGTAGTCAATGCAAAAGGAAGGCTATCTTTCTGAAGATGTACCGGCTGTAGTTGGCAGTCCGCAACCCAAGCTATTTGTGTGGATTAGTCATCGGAAGAGTTCTATGTATAAATTCGCAAAATGCTATAATAGAAAAGCCTTTTACTGAACTGTGTAGATAAGCAGAGTCTTAGATGAAACAAATTATCGATGTTAAAAGTTTAAACTTTGTTCGGCATATTTTAAGCTCTCTCAAGGGCTATGCGCAGGCCAAAACATAAATCCGGTGGTTAAAGCAAAATAAAGTCCAAAGGCTGATTTTCTAAAAAGCTACCAATCGTACTAAGCAGTTTGCAAGTCAAGCTGCAAATCTAATACGTGATCGTTAAAAAACAAACCATGGTCTATGGGTAAGTTTCAGTTTATCAATTGTTTCAGTACATTCTGATAAAAAATGAAATATTTTCGTAAAAAAACACGACCCACCATTGCTTATTTTGCAGAAAAAATTTCCACTGAAAACCCGTCTAAGTACCCCAAGCCTGAGTACCAAATTCTCTTAACTAAACAACCTTTTTTGGCTTAATATTCGCATCGAAGGGCTTAAGCGGGCTTTTTAAATAACCCAACTCGTCTAAGTACCTCAAAAAGCTAGGATTTCCCAATTTAATGGGCTTTACTGTATGTTATTCTAAATTTTGTTGTTGATAAGTTTCTGTTGACAAAGTCAGCGACTGTTTCTGTTTGTTCAGATTTCAGGAGCACCACGAAATGACTGTTCTTGGAAGCTGACCAAAATTTTGTTATCATGAGGACATATGACGGAGTATACATATAGTATGTATGTCAATTTATACAGTTTCGAAATCTTCTACTCATCGGCTTCTGATATCTTGGCAGTAAATTTCTTGAATCTGTGAAAGATTGTAATACATAGAGATGTTTAAGAGAATGAACTAATAGTTGTAGGACGATACCCTTTCTAAAATTTGGTGGATTACTTCACGGCGGAGAGTGAAGAAATTATTAATAATTTTAATTTTTGGGATGCATTTTTGCCTTTATCGTAGTAGTACTGTAAAATATGCCGTATTTTCTCTTTATTTTGCTCCATGTTTGCGACGCTATAACTCACGAACGACTTAAAAGAAATCCCAATCAATCAAACACGTGTTAAACACGAAAATACCGCAAGACTTTTTTGACAACCTATTGTATTCCGGCGGTTATTTACTGTCTTATGATTGATGCATGAACTTCTGAGGTGGTTTATATATTTGCTCGCCCGTAAGGAATTTTTTGATAAGTTAGAAGTCTATTAGCAACCACAATTTCCATATAAATTCTGTATCGTATTCTGAAAATGTTATTAGCTTTGTTTTATTTTTCAGGACACTTTGGAGTTGTTTTAATTTGATTTAAAATTTCAAGAACCCGTTTACATATGTGGTAAATATTTTTCCATCTCCTTTTTGGTATTTTCTTACTAAACAAATTTCTCCCACTATTTTCATTTGTAGTTTACAACTACAATATTCTTAATAAGGGGTAAAATAAAGGGAAATTTCGCAGGAGAAACGATTTTGGGACAACTCGATGAACCGCTTGAATTGGGGAAATTGTAAATGTAAAGTCAGCGTATGAGAGTAAAAGGCTTTCATGTGAGAGTAAGCACTTCAAGTTCTCAAGCTTCGCACTCATAACACTAAACTACGCTCTTGTGTTGAGAGCTCAGCGAAACGGTACAAATGTAAATGTAAAGTCAGCATATGAGAGTTAAAGGCTTTCATGCGAGAGTAAGCACTCCAAGTCCTTAGCACTCATAGAACTAAACTACGCTCTTGTGTTGAGAGTTCAGCGAAACGGTACAAATTTAAATGTAAAGTTAGAGAATGAGAGTGAAAGGCTTTCAAGTGAGAGTAAGCACTCCAAGTTCTTAGCACTCATAGCACTAAACTACGCTCTTATGTTGAGAGCTCAGCGAAACGGTACAAATGTAAATGTAAAGTCAGCGTATGAGAGTGAAAGGCTTTCATGCGAGAGTAAGCACTCCAAGTTCTTAGCACTCATAGCACTAAACTACGCTCTTGTGTTGAGAGTTCAGCGAAACGGTACAAATTTAAATGTAAAGTTAGAGAATGAGAGTGAAATGCTTTCATGTGAGAGTAAGCACTCCAAGTCCTTAGCACTCATAGAACTAAACTACGCTCTTGTGTTGAGAGTTCAGCGAAACGGTACAAATGTAAATGTAAAGTCAGCGTATGAGAGTGAAAGGCTTTCATGCGAGAGTAAGCACTCCAAGTTCTTAGCACTCATAGCACTAAACTACGCTCTTGTGTTGAGAGCTCAGCGAAACGGTACAAATGTAAATGTAAAGTCAGCGTATGAGAGTAAAAGGCTTTCATATGAGAGTAAGCAGTAAGTAGAGAATGAGAGTTAAAGGCTTTCATGTGAGAGTAAGCACTCCAAGTCCTTAGCACTCATAGAACTAAACTACGCTCTTGTGTTGAGAGTTCAGCGAAACGGTACAAATTTAAATGTAAAGTTAGAGAATGAGAGTGAAAGGCTTTCATGGGAGAGTAAGCACTCCAAGTTCTTAGCACTCATAGCACTAAAGTACGCTCTTATGTTGAGAGCTCAGCGAAACGGTACAAATGTAAATGTAAAGTCAGCGTATGAGAGTGAAAGGCTTTCATGCGAGAGTAAGCACTCCAAGTTCTTAGCACTCATAGCACTAAACTACGCTCTTGTGTTGAGAGCTCAGCGAAACGGTACAAATGTAAATGTAAAGTCAGCCTATGAGAGTAAAAGGCTTTCATATGAGAGTAAGCAGTAAGTAGAGAATGAGAGTTAAAGGCTTTCATGTGAGAGTAAGCACTCCAAGTACTTAGCACTCATAGCACTAAACTACGCTCTTATGTTGAGAGCTCAACGAAACGGTACAAATGTAAATGTAAAGTCAGCGTATGAGAGTGAAAGGCTTTCATGCGAGAGTAAGCACTCCAAGTTCTTAGCACTCATAGCACTAAACTACGCTCTTGTGTTGAGAGCTCAGCGAAACGGTACAAATGTAAATGTAAAGTAAGCTTATGAGATTAAAAGGCTTTCATGTGAGATTAAGCACTTCAAGTTCTTAAGCTTTGCACTCATAGCACGATACTACGCTCTTGCGTTGAGAGCTGAGCTAAACGGTATATATGAGAGCAAACAATTGTTTTATGTTCTCTGGCTCAACGTTGGCAAAGGTGATAGGACATGCTACTACCCTGCGACAGCTTACGACTGGTATGCATACACACACCTACACGCAGACTCATGCATGCATTCAAGCATATAACAGCAGAATGATGCCAGCCAAAGTCTGTAAACAATTGATGGATGCCATGTGATAGCAAATTGCCGTCCATTGATTGAATTGTTATTGTTTTTTTAGGTTGTGTTCGCATTGTGGCGCTGTCTTCTATTTATCTCATGGGCTTTGCGTTCGCATACATGTACATATCTATGCACGCACATAAGTATGTAAATACAAATCTTGTGCTGCTGAATAATTGCTGTTATACGGATTTTTTTCGTCCGCTGCTTGTTGTTGTTGACATTTTTACTTCGCATGCTTTTGTTATACACTGAACAGTTAGCGTCGGAGACCTTATAAATTCCATACATGTGTACATACATATGTATATAAATGATAAGGATTAAAACTTTGTTATTTGAACAGATTTTTTCACAAATTTTGGCATGTATTTGTTTAAAATTGTGTTAATTGGACCACTAGAGTATATGGCTGATATACATGCTGGCCGATCAAAAACGAGTTTTTGTATGAAGAATAGTTATTTTTCAAGATATCTTCACAATTCGGTATACTTGTAGAAAAGAAATGCTACAATCTCTGAAAAAATTGTTCAGATCAGACCAAGATATAAGATACCAAGATAAAGATTTTGCATACCCTTTTTTTAAGAAATGCACCGGAGCAGGGTATTATAGCTTTAGTGCAGCCGACGTTAATGGCTTTGTTTTTATTTTCCTTGTTATTGCTGTTGTCATAACTCTTGTTGCAAGTGTTTTTGTTTTTCACTAGTCTCGTCTACTAAATGTACAATTTGGTTGCTTGCCGCGCTACGCCTTAGCTACTCTGGCATTGTTTTTGGTGTTGTTCTTGTTACAACATTGCTCTAACTGTCCGTACGAGGCGGTAGTTATTTGGTCATTTGCTACATTGTACACATTTAAGAAAAGTTCAGTACCTACTAATATATGTGTGTATGGATGCACACACCCATACACAATATACACTTATACATACATGCATAGGTATAGTACACACGTGTCTATTTTCCTTTCATTGCGCTCTTGTATGTGTTTACAAAGCATTTTTGCCAAATTTCTTAGGCACCACAACCAATTAGTCGGATTGCCTATATTTTTTGAAATTTCAATCTTTTTATTTTCTTATTTGTTGGACTGAAATAATACCATCACGTCTGCCGTGATGTGTGGGACGTGAGTGTGTGCTAGTTGTTGCTATGCAGAGTGTGAGTGATTGCAAAATTCATGGGCTCAAAGCGGGCGGATTGTGGGCGGATGTGCCTGTTTTAAAGCTGGCCCACATACACTGGTCGTCATGTAAACCGCATCAACTATTATTAAATTTTGTAATTTATCAGATTAAAACAAAAAAGACTAATGTGTATTAAATATTAGGAAATTTTATTTAATATAAAGGTAGAGGAGTAAGCAACTTGGTTTGTAATTATACAGTTTTTTGACTAGAAATTTATATAAAAAGAAAAACACAAGATTCGATATATACATACATACTATATACGTACATATATAGTTGGAATGAAATTTTTTACACTATGGACACCGGAACAATTTGTTAGCGGTATCAATTGTTTTGTCTATATGATTTAACACTACTACATTTCGGTAGTGTTTTAGTCCATTCGGACAACATTACCTAGCCAGCGTAGCCGCTGTCTTTTAATTCGCTGAACTATGTCAATGTCATCGTAAATATCATACAACTCATCGTTCCATCGAATGCGATATTCGCTGTGGCTAACGCGCAAAGGACCATAAATCTTTCACAGAACTTTCCTCTCGAAAACTTTCAACTTCAACTCATCAGTTGTTGTCATTGTCCAAGCATCTGCACCATATAGCAGGACGGGACTAATGAGTGTCTTATAGAGTTTAGTTTTTGTTCGTCCAGAGAGAACTTTACTTCTCATTTGCCTACTCAGTCCGCAGTAACACCTGTTGGCAAGAGTTATCCTGCGTTGGATTTCCAGGCTGACATTGTTGGTGGTGTTTATACTGGGTCCTAAATAGATGAAATTATCTACAACTTCAGTCACAAGTCACAAGTTAATGTTATCACATGAGGGCATTATAAAATATACTTTTCAACCCAAAGTCTGGCAGTATTGTTGATAGAATTGCCAACTACGTCCATAAAAAAAAATTTAATTTAAAATTTTATACCTATTATATTATATATTTTTTAAAGTCCTAACTTTTTTTTACATTTTTGTTACGATTTAATACACACCTTTAAAAACATTGAAAAATAAAATATATTTCAAAACTGAATGCGAAAATGGAAGTAATGGAAAGTAAAATGGAATCCAAATACAAAGAACGCTGTAAAACCAAAATAAAAGAAAAGCAAAATGCATTTGGAATGAAGCACGCCATTATTTGCGTGTTCACTAGAATATTCCGCAGCATCGATGTTTCTATGCACCTCTATGCTTTTTTCGAGTGCACAAAAGCACTTTTTGCTACGAGATTACGTGTTTTTTCCATTTGACGCTGCCTGCAACTAAGCAACCCACACCCACACCAAATAATGGCGCACACGATTTTTTTCGCCTGCGTTATGCAAATTCAAAGTTGTTCAACGAAACCAGCTGTTCGACGACATCGCTGCTATTGCGGGAGCTGATGATGCTGCTCGGTGCAATAAAGTATTACAACGCTGCAGATTCGCTGGCCATGACCTGGAAAAGCCAAGCGCGCGAGCACTAAGTTACAAGCGGCGAGCGCGACGCGGCGCGGTGGCGTGGTTATTCAATTGTGCGCGCGTTATTAACAAATAGAAAACGTCATAAAAGCGCGCACTCTCAAACACACAAATACATACAGTAGCGGACAAAAAACAGGAATTAGTTGTAGTGACTTTAAATCGATGTAGTGTTAACAAATCAAACTTTATTATACAAGTAAGTATTTATTTTAGTAAGTACATTATTCAGCTACAATAAAACGCTTTTATTTATATTCCTGATTATACACATGGCAGCAAATAAAAAGAAATATGGAAAAAGTCAAAGCGCCTTAAAAAATCCGGACTAATTGCCTGTCGACCTGCCAAAAAACCACTATTGACGGTAAAAATCCGACAAAAACGCCTCCAATGGGCGAAACTGCACAAAACCTGGACCAAGGAAGATTGGAGAAAAGTCATACTTTCGGATGAGTCCAAAATTAACATCTTCGGTTCAGACGGAATGTCGTACGTTCGCAGAGGAGTTGGTGAACGTTTCAGTAATGAGTGTGTTAAACATAGAGTCAGGCATGGGGGAGTCGGATGATCTGGGGGTGTTTTTCCTATCATGATGTTGGACATTTGGCCTTGATTGGTGGAAATATTAACGCCATTAAATAGCAACAGTTCTTACAGGAAAACCTGGTCACTTCAATTGAAAAGCTCTTTTTCTGTATGGACAACATAGTTTTTCAGGATGATTCTGCGCCGTACCATCGAGCCAAATCGGTAAGTAACATTTTTTTATATTACATAACCTTATTAACATTTTATTTTTACAAAGACATGGTTAATACACATTTTAATTTTTTTCAGATAAAAAAATATTTAGCAGAATTGGGTGTTTTATCACTGAACTGGCCTGGGAACAGTCCTGATATAAACCCCATAGAAAACCTTTGGCACATCATGAAAGTGCGGATGACCAAGAAGAAACCAAGGACTTCGCCAGAACTTGACCGAATAATTGAAGACATTTGGTATAACGGTATACCGGCACAAATTTTACAGTCATTAGTTTATTCCATGTCCGAACGAATAAAAATCATGATAAAAACAAAAGAGGCGCCACGAAATATTAAATGAAGATATTTTGATGTCTCTATTTTATTACTGACTAACTGACCCCGCAGCCGTTGTCTTGCGTAAAATTATGTGTTTTGAAATGAAAGGAAAGTTGAATTTATATTGTGTTGAATATCATTTATTTGCGATTTTTCTGCTTTTTTTCAATGTAACGCAGCCTGATAAACAACATTTTTTGGTTTCTGTTTCGGTGCGTAAATGTACAGACAAGATGGTTTTCAAACTCGTGAGCACGCCACGTATAGCTAGCCGTGTGAAAAACTTGGCATTTCCAGATTTATGTCGCACACTTCTAGCGATTATCCTTGTGTCCTGTTGATTGTCATCTCAAATGCAATTTTCACTGGAAACGAAATACGTTTGAACTGAAATTGCAAATCGTTGGAACTCAAAGGAATTCGTAGAATCAAGCATTCTGCCCCCTTATATTCTATAGCTGCGTCTCAATCAGTCGGGTTCCATTGCACAGATTCGACGCGTGAAGATTGCGAAACATAATAACGACAGATCCAACTTTGAGACGCGAATGATGCGGTGGCCTTTCCAAAAATATTTAAAAATTCCACTGGATAATTCACGGCGTCGTCAATGTCAAGATGATCGATCGAGTTTTATGAGCGCAAGTCTCCCGGAATTTCACTTTGAATATTCCAGTTTGTAATTGCTGGCATGCTTCTCAAAAAGTTGCACACACCGTACCATTCACAGTACGAAATAACTCAAATGAAGTTGACCACGTACATTAATCAATTGCAACCGAAGGTAGAAGCAATCGTCGTTTTTCGGGTGGATTTTGAAAATTCGCCCTAATGCATTAGTTGAGAAGACACCTGGATGTTCATCTACTGGTTGGCCTTGCTTTCTGCGTAATTCTTTCTCGAAGCCAACCGATATTAGCGCGATTTCTTCGTGGCATCGTAACAAATTTCAACCTGTAACTGATCACTTTGTGTGAAACACACATAACGTTTTCACTGAATAATTTTCAATAATTTTTCTTTTGAATAGCCGGAATAAAGAAAGCAAACGACAAATTTGAACGATTCAAATAATTGAAAAACAAAACAAAAAAAATTAAAAAAAAAATTATGAAAGAAAGTTACTCTTTGGAATTGTCCAACTTTCCGACTTTTCCTCACGAAAAGCATACGGTTTTTTTTATTTCTAAACCTTCCCCGATCCACAGCGAAAAACCTCCAAAAATTTCATGAAGATTGGTTCAGCCGTTCGCGAGTCTTAGCGTTACTAACAAACAAACATTCTATCGTTTGTATGGGGAAAAAGAAAAGGGCTGTTTTGAGAGTTTTTCCGGCAATTATTCGATTTTTTCAAGATTTTATTGTATCGCGTTTAGTTTTGTGAACATTTTTTATAAGTATCATAGTAGAAATTGAAATATCGAAACCATTTTTTTCGGTTTCTAATAAATAGTGTAAATACATATGTACATATTTATTTTGAACTAAATTATTTATTTTTGTTTCGAATACTTACATAAATCAAGTTTCATGAAAATTGTTTTTATATAACTTCATATGTTTAAATAAAATCAAATAATCACACATTTCTAAAGTGTCCTCTTTTTTTTTGTGCGCTACTGTATATACAAAGTGAAAGCAATATGCGGCATGAATGCCTAGAGGGCCTTACGAATGCATCGCGGCATTCTTTGAAGGTCTAACAAATAGCAACCGCCGCTGACCGCACTGCCTACGCGCCATAACGCGCCGCTTTAGCAATGACAATAGAATGGTTGGTATAAAAGCGCATGCTCATAGCGCGGTCATCACGTTCCAGCACATGCAACATTAAAATAGTGGCGGCGTGTGTATACATGTGTGGCGTTCATGGCTGACGGTGGCGGCTTAAATTGGTGGCAGCGCCAGCCAAGTCTTAATCAACACCATAATTGCATTCAAGTGTTTGCTCGAGATATGCGCGAGCTGCCGGCGCTAATGGCGTTGAGTTGCACAGCGAGTGTGCTTATGTGCACACATACGTATGTACAAAGTGTTGCAGCTGCTACTGCCTCAGCATCAACAAGCGCGCTGTTGTCGTCACAGGCTGCATCGCTGTAGTTCAGTTTTCGTACGCGCTCAAGTGCAGCGCGGCATCCTTGGTGACTTACTGCGCACAGATCTATGCTATACAAGTGTTTGTTAGTATGTATGTATGTTAGGGCTGCCTGGCAACCCAAACGTTCAGCTTTTTGCATTTTTCCACGCGTTATAGGAAAACCTATTCATGCAAACATCCGTACAAAAGCATTTATGCTTCAATTTCATTTTGTATAAATGAGTGTATGGATGCATGCGTGTGGGGTCGCTTGGGATTTCTTTCATGCTACTTTTATGCGTTTTCCTGTGCACTTGTGTGACTTTCACTATTTCGACCCAGTTGCCCAGTTGATATGTTTTGCAGCTGTTTTGCTGTCAGACACAGTGATCGAGTTGTGGGGAAAATGGTGATATTACATTAAAGTAAGAACTCATTCTCTCTACTCTCATCTGATACTTACCTGACGTGACGTATGTGTTCTTTTCTGAAACAAATCTCCTGCATAGTAATTTTGATACTGGTATAAATCACAAATAAAATTTACTTAGACTAAAGTCGGGATTCGACTGTTTTGTGGATGAACGATGATAATTCATAAGCGGACGGATTGGGGATGCTCGATCTGGTCAAATTCCGGTTTGAGTATCTTTCCAAGCTCCAGGAAAGCTGAATGAGATTCACCTCAATGGATATACGTACAGTGTAAACTTGGATGAGGCCAGTAAAGCCGAATGAGATTTGTATACTTTTGATACTGTAATTCCTAAACGGTATTCTGCAAGTTTGGATGAGATTTGGAAATTCGAATAAGGCTTATGAGACCAACCTGGCATAGAGAGTTAAGAAACGTAATTACTTGTAATTGGTAGTTAGCAAAGGTGAGACATTTTTAGTCAAAAATGATAAAGAGTTACTTTGTCTTTTTGTCTTGGTCTTCGAAGATGGTAACTCATAAGCGTACGGAGAAAAATTGCTCTAATCAGAGCCCAGTTTGAGTATCTCTGTAAGCTTGGATGTGACCAGGAAAACCGAATGATGTGTTATGAGACCAAGCTTTACAAGGAGCCTAAAACTAGTCGATATTAAGAGATATATGTATACTAATTAGGAACTCGGATGAGATCAGTAAAGCCGATTTAGGTTTGTAGACCTGCAAGATCGGATGGGATCAGGAAAGCCGAATAAGGTTTTTTGAAGCCAAGCCTTACAAAAAGCACAAAAATGACTGAACTCCATTGATATACTAATATGTAGACTAAAAACTTTAAGAGCAGGAGAGCCGAATGAGGTTTGTACACTTTTGATACAGTAATTCATAAACTTTATTCTGCAAGCTCGGTTGATATCAGAAAGAAGGTATTATGAAACCGATATTCACAAGGAGCCCAAAATTGATCGACCGCGAGAGATATACGTACACTAACAACTTAGATGAGACCAGCGAAGTTGAATGGGATCTGAATGCATTGCGAACCCATATGGGGACTCCTACGATGAAAAAATTGTTGTGGTTCTGGCTCTCAACCCACTAATACTGATGTTACTCAAAGAAGAAATTGTAGGTTGAATGGAATATTGGTTGGACATTAGATCGGAAAAAAGAATGACAGCTGGTAAATCCCTCCAATGACATTCACGACTCGCACTATATATTCGTCTATAAATTTTGCGAGCAGTTGTTTGCCGTTTAGCTGTCAATATTTTTGAGATCCCTACGATGATTTTTTCTCACAAGAACACTGTCCTCCGACCACTGTGACACATTTTATATTTACCTCTTTTGATATGGTCTATCAACATGGCATATATTTGCTGTGCACGGAAGAACTGCTGCAAATTTCATATTAATACATATTTTCAAACAAATAATGCATAGCTTCGGTGTAGCATATTCTTGCATATGTATAGGTAAGTATATGTGCTTGCTTACATGCAATTGTTGTACAAATATTTCCCTTGTAATACTGAGAGGCAAAGGAGTGCCACGAAAAAGGACAGCGGACGAATGGTACGGCGCGATGATAGCTGGCTTTGCCTTGTGCACGATGCCGTGGAACATATAAGAAAGTACATGCATACATACATATGTTTACACAAGGAGGTGAATATATAGTATATGCAGTTCTTATTCAAGCATTTACTGGCGGTGTTCTTTAAAGGGAACTCGCAGGATATCATACCTATATCACATATGTAGGTATGAGTAGGTTTGTGGCAAAATGTAGTTCAAGTACCTTTGTAGACAACTGTGTATACTTAGATATATTGCAATTATTTAGACATACGTGCGTTTAGGTAACCCTTTATTGACCTGACATACTTCTTTAAAGCACATACTATAAAATATATCTAAGAAATAAGATGGTGGGGTAAATAAGTATAATTCATTTTCAAGTAGCTGAAAGTTTATTTCTATGCAATTTCGTATGCAATTTCACTGGCATGTTGACCGATTTCTGTCAGCTGATGCTTGAAGTGCTATGTGTGATGGCATATGCCGGAAAATGAGTTTTGCTATTGTGCAACCAACCTAAGCCGTGAGTGACGCAATTGGCTAAGTGAGTGGACAAATTTTTGTATCATACATTTTTAAAGCGTTTTTTAACTTTTCTGTTAAATCTAATCTGCCTAATCGAAACAGTGGAATCAACCGAAAGCATTCAACCAATTTCGACTTATCTTAGTTGACGTTTTGTTTTTTTTTTCTGTCAGCTAATTTGGTGCTGGAATTTATACATCATTCGCATGTTTTCTCCAAAAAGGCATCTCCGACATTCTATATATTTACTTGCATACTTTTAGGCGCTTAAACTGAATAATTAAACACGATGCCTATATAATAATATAGTATATATTTGAACAAAATTATATTAAATTAATTTTTTAATATATGGCAACACCGTCAAAGTACAATTATTTATATTTTGCAATAACTTTGTTTAAAAAGTCGTTAGTGAAAATAAACTATTAAAAATTTGTTTAATATGGCAACCCTGCTCATGCCATTTGTACAATTTTTGCTAGTTTTTCAAATTTTAGCAGCTATAACATCCGCACATAACATTATGTATAATTTACATTATTTTTTATAAAAAATTGGCAACTCTACATTCATATTTTTGCAATAACCTTGTGTAAACACTCATGATCACAATGTGAAACGTAAAAGTTTATTTAATAATTTATAATTATTTAATATTTGCATTAATATGGCAACACTATCATGATAATTGAAGGTCTTTATTGTTTTCCAGCTTTTGTTATCAATTACAAGTAATTAGGTATATACTTAATATATCATATAAAATTTATAATTTACAATATTTTATATAAAAACAAGTTGGCAACTCTACAAGAATTCATAATTGAATTATTAATTCCAAATGACTTTTGATATCTTCTTTTGAAGGTTAGACCCGACCATCATTCATACAAAAAAATGAATTTAATTTTTAAATATGTGGCAACACCGCTAAGCACAAATATTAATTATACTATGTTATCAGCTTTTCAGCTTTTATTACTTATTACGTATTATATATAACAAAAAAAATATAATTCACATTATTTTATATAAAAAGTTGGCAACCCTACAATAAATTCCATTTGATTTATTAATTCCTGATAATGTAAGGTATGTCCTTTTGAAGATGAAACTACTCTCTGCTTGAGAGTATATCATTTTATATTTCATAAATTATAGTTATATTAATTTATATTTAAAATATCTGGCAGCACGCCTGCAATAGAATTATTCAAATTTCTCATAAATCTTGTGTAAAAACGCAATAGAAAATATAAATAAAAAAAAAAATTTCAATCATATTGCAATGCTACTTAAGTATGTATGTTATTTGAACGTTTTTGGTACTTTTAGCATCCATAACATATAACAATGGTGAAAAAGGAAAGATCGTATAGCATTCGAAAAAGTAGCAGAAATGAGAGAAAAAGTTTCTCTATCCAATTTTAATAAATATCGAAGATATTTTTTTGACTTCAAATTTAGAATAACTTTAGGAGAAATTATATCGCAGATAAAAACTCTCTCACAGGTTTGGTATATATGCAGATGGATCAAAGACAACAGAAGGGCAAGGTGCAGATATTATGAGCCCTAGAACAAAGCTAGAAATCCCCAAGAGTAAATGGCCCAGCATCTTCCAAGCAGAAATATTCACCATCACTTCATGTGTGGAGGTCATCTTACCAATTAACCAACTTACTTAATGAAGTAGACGAACGGAATAAAGTTTCTGTTCCGGGACTTACAAGTATTGAAACAAAGGAAAGGCCGACAAATTTGCAAATGAAGCGGCCTCAGCCTCGCTGGCGAGATCGGAGTCCTTTTTTCAATAAGCCCTCATAAAATAAAAGAGGAACTAAGGCAGGAGTAAAAGAAAATAAAAGATACCTACTGGTATGTATAGTAAGACGGAATTAGATACTCAAAGCAACTAGAAAATTGAAATATATTATCTTATTTAGCAAAAATAGCTTAACAACACTATACTATATTGAGATATAGTATATAACCGTATACTTATACCGGTGTTTATCAAACCGGTTGGGTTAACTTGAGCGCGTTCAAAACAGTTAGCTTGGCATTTGCGGCACACAGCTCTGCTGAATGCACTGACCAACACTCGAAAATAGACGCGCATGCGATAGCTGCTCGTTGCTAGTTCCAAAGCGAGAGACGGATGAGTTCCTGCACTTTGAATAGCATACTTTACGGCGAAAAGAGTTGCGTCTGCAGCTCTTCAGCTTAAACCCACAAACACGCTGGCGCCACGAGTACAAACAATGCACAACAGCAACAACAAATATGTCTTTGCTTCCACTTCTTCTTCTTCCACACATACACATACATATCGACGCTACTTGTTCGCCACACTACTTGCACGAGCAGACAACATCCGGCTAGCATGCACATGTTGCTGCATGCTACATGTTGCACATTGTGCTGCTTGTATGTCAGCTAGTTGACGCTCTTCTATACTTGTATTATCATTCCATTTGCCTTTAGCAAATTACCGTTACCCTCTTTCCGTTTTCATTCTGCTTATTTGCTATTAAGCATTGTTTGTTGTACTTGTTGTTGTTGTCGTGGATGTAGTTATTGCTATTGATAGTCATTGCTGGCTGCTTAGTCGCTTTGATTCATTACAGACATGTTTGCCTACGCTGCGCTATGCCCCTGCGGTTTATTTACAGTTACTCTGACAAAGCAAAGACGAAGAAGCAGCAGAATGAAGTAGGAAGTTTGACTAGTGGTTTTCCAAGTATCTTTACGGCTCCTAATGCTGTTGCGGTTGAATAGTCAGCACACAGGCACTTGTTCAAACATACATACACACATATGTATATAAAGAGTGTATAAAATATACACACAAAGTTTTTCCACACAATCCTAAACTCTGTTGATCACCACGAATATTGCAGCTGGTTGGCTCACTCCGCGTGTCCCGCTAACCGCTTTGTATACGGCCGACTATAGCGTAAGACAGCGCAAGTCACACACATAGCAATACATATATATATATATGTATACACATATGTACGTATGCAAGCATTTCCCATACGTAATTTTTGCTAATTTGCATTTAGATTGTGGCACTGCATCGGCTCTACTTTATTTTCCAACATCTCCTGCCATCGCGCTTGCTTATTTAGCGTGAGAATTTCTCTTTTAATATAATGTTGCTCGGCGCCGTTAAGTAGTCCACGCTTGCATATATACAAATGCATTTGCGAGTCATTCGCCAACTTTAAAACATACTTTGAGGCGCTATAGCGCTTCATTGCGCGCGCCCGGCAACTCTTTGCTTATTTATGCGAGTGAACTGTGGCAACAAAGCAATGAATGCGAAAAGCATATAATAAGGTTAGAAAAGAGACACGGTTTACTTGTTGAAGGAATAGTTACATGGTATTCGTATATTTCCAGTTTGAAATATAGTCTAAAATGGCGATGCTCATTTCTGAGAAATTTTAAATTAAGTTACATTAACTATGGGATCCTGGTAGCTCGAAAAAAGTGTTGACGAGATTTGCAGTTGTTGCTGTTTTAATTTTCGTGCAAATTTTTTTACAATCACACCTTTAATAATCCTGAATTTTCGGGATTAGTTACTGGACTTTATGCAGCTTTAATCTTCGTATTTGTTTAAGAATCACTTTATTAATAAGCCGAAAATTTAGGGATAAGTTTCGGGACGACCAACGACTTAGCAAGTGTTAATTTTATATGCAGTTTTCATTTTAGTGGACAATTTTTAAGAATAACTTTTTTAATAAATCCTCTTCTGCTACACATACGTTTTTTGACAGGAACATAGAAGAAATACCGAAACTTCAAAATTGGAAAACTGCTATTTTCTTAGAAATTCCTATCAGAATAACAATTTTTAATAATACCGTATTTTCGGGATTTTCAAATGAATACCGGACAGCAAACTTGATATGAAAATTAGATAAAAATCATTTCAGCAAAATGAAAGTAATCCCGAAACATTAAGATTGGAGAATAACAATACAAATTTTTAAATAATCCCGAATTTACAAGATCCAAATAATTTCTTTAACAGCAAAATAAGAAATCCCGAAACGTCGGTATCGAAAAATCGTAATTCCGATTCTTTTAGATTGAAAAATTTGTTTTTTTTTCTTGAGATATCTATCAGCATAATGATTTTTTAACCTTCGGAAATTTTCGGGATTTCATAATTGAATTAGAACTGAATCCTTAATACGAAGGTTAGATAAACTTCCTGCCATTAATAGCAAAATAAAATAAAACGAAATTTGTAATTCTAAACTTAAACACAAGAAAAGTGTTGTTGCTTAACTTTTCAGATATACATACATATATCGGAAATGATTAATAGTCACGAGTTTTCGGGATTTTAAAATGTATTCGGGATTGAATACATACTAAGAAAATCAGATAAAAATCTTGCTTCTAACAGTAATAAAAGTAAATCCCGGAATTTCCAAGATTAGAAACTATGCCTATTTCTTAGATGTCTATTATAATAATAATTTTAAATAAGACAGATAGAAAACTATTGCTACCTATGTCATTTCGTTCAGGAAAATTTTTTTTGAACGTCACATCAACTCTTCTTAATATAATCAATTAATGGTTTGAGTTTCCAGGAAGGAATTAACATTACACTCAAGTTTATGGTTCTGAAAAAAAATGAAAATTGTATGAAAAATAATAAGAGTGTCGTGATTGTGGAGAACTAAGTTTCCATTAAGTCCAATTTTAAAATTTTGTTTGGCCGATACCTAATCAGAAGTATCATGTAAGTTTCATATTTTTGGGCAGTTACCGTTAATTTTATGATTTGTGAATCCACTTTGATTTTTTTTTATTTTTTGCTACCTTCATTCGACTATTTGAGGCACTTTCTAGCCATTTGAAGCGCCCCGTACAAGAATCGATTCTAGATATGAGGCAGGCGAATAAACCAAGAGCTCCACTCTTTTCCTCTCATATCTTTAATTTCCCCTCTTTTATAGTAAAAAGCAAAAAGTACGTCTCACTTTAAGTCCCTAGACTTCATAATACGCAGTAGTCGTAAAAGTTTATGTGTAGTAGTCTACATTTAGGCGCAATCACCAGAAGCAACAATATGTGATTTGAAAAGCAGCTTGCAGAGATTTCATTATCTTTTGATTGAACTGAAGCAACTCATTTAATATTTCTAAAATACAGAGGCGAAAGTCAAGCGAACTATTATACATGTATCATAATTGCCACGCGCAAGCTACGCACTAAAGTATGCTACGAAACCTCTTGAGCTCATGTAGAACGCCTGTAAATGAAGAAAATGAGTTTTGAATTGAATTGTCAGAGAGCATCAAAGCGACTTATGCAACAATTTGGAGATTGTGCGATAAGAAATTTGGAAGAATTTTGTAGTTTTCATGAGTTGCAAAGGAACATAGCGGCAGTTGAGCACAGCCCAACGTTAGGCGCGCTAAAGTGAAAGTATGTGCATGAAAATCTGAGTGGCTAATAAATGAGAAAGTTTAACGCAATAACTGTAAAGTTCCCGGTAAGAAAATGTATAAATTAAAAAAAAAAAAATAGAGAACAGAGCTATGAGTGAAGGTAAAGGCATGCCTGAGATTTTCGTAGACCGATAAGAATTTAACCGATGTGGGTTGAGTAATTTGGCGGCCACCTGTCAAACGTAACAACACATTAGCTAAATGCGATCACCGCCCACTTCATTAAACGCTTAGTGCCGCCTAAGTCCGCTTAAAGCTGTATGCAAAGTTTATAGCGCGCAGTAGGTAGCTAATAAGGGGCGTTACGTTACAATTCAGCGCTCTACGCGCTCGAGCTTAGCATAATGGACGCGCAGCGCACGCACTGTTAACAGCAAATGTTGCGCGCTATATTTCCGCTTGCATAGTTTTCCAGCAGCAACCCTTGCTTTGCGCGTTCCTACGCGAAATCGCTCAGATTCATCCAGTAGTACTAACACCGTGTTGTTGTTGAACTTTTTGTTGTTATTTCGAATTGTTGCCGTCATAGAAGGAAGCGCACAATTCCTTGTGCAAATATTTAACATTTCAGCGCTGCATTTAAATGTGCCGCTTCCGCTTTGGTTGCGGCTTGTGGCGGCGCGCAACGAAACAAACACTCGGCGACGCACCACAAAACCGCATTGCGCACACTTTGTTATTGTATTCTTTCAGCATGTTATTGTTGCAGGTAAACAAATTTTCTCAAGCGTAACAAAACAGTTATGCAAATACACTATGCAAAGGGGAAAAACAGACACATACAACCCAGTATGTTGCGCGGTGGTAAGAATAACACGTTGGCGGACAGCCGCGCGTTAGCCGCAAACATCTATGTATATATGCGTTTGGCGTGTGCTCCAATGCTCGCGCGCTATTTTATTTGCGAGAAAAACATTTTTGTTGTACAACAACACTGCAAACAACTAGTAAATCCACAGTCATCCACAAACGTTGCGCGCTGTGTTGAAGTGAATCCATTTTGTTTGCTTGTGCTAGTGTGACTGTGTGTGTGGATATTTTTCTAGATTTTCTTCCGCCTCTGTGAGCGCCTAACGTGGCCTATGAGTAATAACATTTTCCTTTCATGATATTTGCAACTTTTAACTCGTCAGCAGCAAGGCGCTTTATACTTGTTAATACATGTTATATGTGTGTGTATATTACAGTTATTTGCTCATGTGAGTTCGGGTTGCTTGTTTAAGTGGGCAAGTCAGTTAAGCTGTTAATGCAAAAGTTAGAAACAAATTTTTCATATTTGTGTTTGCTTTGGAGTTTGAGCTTTCTATTTCAACATGCAATGTTTATATTGTAGGGTACAGTGAACTCCAATTAAAAGTGTTTTATGTTTTTAGAAATAAATGTGTTGTTTTAAAATTAGTTGGGCCCATTGAGTTTTGGACCACTTTTTAGCATAATGCCAACATTATGTTCAGATTAAAGTGTGTGTTCAGTATCATGAAGCTATCTTACATTCTGGCAACTTTTTCGCGTTCAGTCATTCATACTTGCATTATGGATTCCGGGAATTTAAATTTTTTTAAATATACAACACCCTCCCCGAGACAAGGACCCATTTGTAAACCTTTAGCGATATCAACAATCCTTCCGAGGTCAATGACCTTTGGTGAGTTCAATGACCTCTAAGTTTACATATAGGGAAGACAACAACACTGACCCATGTGTTTACATTTAACCAGCAATAACCTTAGGTGAGCCCAATGGCCCCTTTGTTTAAGTTTAGTAAAAACAATAACCTTGTTTTTTACCTTGAGCGAGGTCAATGAGTCTCAGGGTTGTTGAATTCGCAAGTCTTGTCTGAAATACATCTTAGGATTTGTACTGTAGGATTTGTAATAAACTGTATCTGCTCTCTAAGGTATATCAGCTGAAAAATACTGGTTTTGAACCAGTCTAATCTGCTTGTATCTTCGAGCAGCTGTGTTGTGGGCAGGACTTATAACTCGCTAGCCTTAAAAGGACACGTATTCCATTTATTTTCTTTTTCATTTGTTAACTACTTTACTTGCTATTTTCTTAGTTGGGCAACCCTGCTACAAATACCGTCCTTCACATATAAATGTGCATATGTATATTTTACTTAAGCAACTACTATTATATGATATAATATCCTAGAAAGTTGGCAACCCTTTTGTCCCGATTTTTTTCTATATCACTGTAAGCTAATGTTTTGCTCAACTTTTTTTGACCTGACATTTAAATTTATTTATTTATTTTTCTTTTATTATTACTTTTATGACATTAATAATTTTGCTAAAGTTGTCATATTATTTTAAAAAAGTTTTAACTCGGAGAGTATTTTAATAATTAATTTTTAATTAAAATTATATGTTCGAAATCGAAATAGCAATTCTTTTAAATTTCTCTTACGACAGGATTAACTTGGCCATATCACTTTGGTCAAAATTCTATTTTCTTAAAATAATGCATATTTGTTTCCAGGGTAGCAACAATTTTGTAAAAATATTTATCTATTTTTTTTTTTATTTACCTGGCCACCCTTTTAATAAAAAGTAATTTTTTGTTGTCGTTTTTTCATCATATAACACTGTTTTCATAAAAAACATTGTGATATTTTATGTGTACATACTTATATATGCCTCATTTTTTTGAATTTTATTTTTTATTTATACTTTTTTTAATTTCATAGAATAAAAGTGTAGTATATATTTCATTTAAATTTTTTTCTACGTAATTTTATGTGGTGGCAACTCTATAGATTTACTTTTCAGTAGAAAAATAAATGTTAATCTTAATTTTTAAAACATTTTTTTACGTCTCTGTACGAAAATTGTGTTTGATGCAGTAATATTTCGTTTTGACGACAATTTTATGCCTTCAAATTTCAAAAAATTAGCCTTTCCCCCCTTTACCTTCACTCCTCTCTACTACATTCTTGTTGGTTTACTTAATTAATGCTTTGCTTTGTTTTTGTTTTCTTTTTCTTGTGCTGTGCACCACTGTTTACTTTGCCTCACTGAAACTGCTGTGGACTTTCACTTTTGTTTTGCAAATGTATTGTAAATACATTTAAGGCTAATGTTTAATGCAATCACAATGTATGTATTAGCATACAATTTTGCCGTTACCTTGTTTGCTTACGCATTTATTTGAAGGCGAAATCGTTTGAGTTGGTTGGCGTGTTTGTTTGGTGTGTTTGATGAGTGGTTTCCCTGAGTGCGCCTGCGGGTATGCTTTCCTCATTTGCTTGAAGTGGATTGAAGGCTGCATGTAAATAAAATAATCAGAAGAAAGTCATCGGAGAGCGCTGCAGTTGTTGTTGGTATAATGGAATAGTGGAAATGCTGCTGAGATGATCGTACTTAATATCAATTATGGTCCGTTCCGATTATACAAGTATGTACCCGAGTATTGTGAGAACGAAAAGCTCTCTAGTTTACAGATCTGTTACGAAGATTTCACTCAGTTGTTTAAAGAATTAGGAAACTTTTGGAAGATACCTAATATTACTTGAATATAGATTTGAAATGAAGAATATGCATACTAGAAAAATTATTTTGTCGGTACTTTTTGCAGATCAGTTCAAGGGTTCTAGGCCGATGGTGAAAGCTGCCACTTTGCAATATAATAATGTTTACATTAACCTGCTTTTCTTTTACCTTCTATAAACTAAATTATTACCTGACTATTACCTGAGATGACAATTCAAGCTCCTTGCAAGCGAAACAATTTGTTTTCGGAAAGGTCGAAAGAAATGCTGGTACGATGAGAGCTGTCGTATCGGAGTGGAGATATTGCGGACAGACTAACGGAAGGTTTCAAGATCGTAGCATACGCTTGTATAACCCAAAGAGGTGATCTAGTGGCTGATAATCAGAATATACTGAAGATATCCAGGAAACACTTTTTTAGCCTGCTGAACGGCAGTGAAAGTGTTACATCTGGAGATGGCGAACCCGATTTCCTAATCGTTGACGATGGAATATATGTTTTATTGCCCGAATATGATGAGGTTCGAATAGCAATTACGAGTCTGAAAAACCACAAACGGCCGAGCTATTCAAATACGGCGGCGAAAAACTGACAAGGTGCATGCATCAGCTTCTTTGCGGGATATGGTCAGATAAAATCACGACCTAAGTGTACTCTAGCCAATCCACAAAAAAGGGGACTCTACAATCTTCGGCAATTACCGTGGGATAAGCCTCCTTTATATCGCATATAAGGTTTTATGGAGCATAGAGTTTGAAAGACGGAAGTTCACCGTCAACAAACTGATTGGAGCTTATAAGTGTGGCTTTACACCTGGAAAATCTACTATCGACCAGATTTTCACCATGCGCCAAGTCTTGGTAAAGACTCGTGAAAGAAAGGTCGGCACCTCTTCGTCGATTTTAAAGAAGACTCCTACAGCAGGAAGAGGAACTGCCACTAATTCACAACTTGGTAGCCCCGCAAAGTGAATATGGATGTGTAAGTCGACGTTGAGCAACATCAAAAGTTCGATACCAAAAGAGGTTTCAGGCAAGGAGACACCCCATAGTATGACTTCTTCAATATATTGCTGGAGAAAATAATACGAGCCACAGAGCTAAGTAGAGAAAGTACAATCTGCTGCTGGCGTATGCCGATGATATTGATATAATTGGTCTTAACAATTGTCCCGTTAGTTCTGCTTTATCCCTACTGGATGAAGAAACGAAGCTTATGGGTTTGGTTGTGAACGAGGACAAGACGAAATATCTTCTATCACCAAACATATAGTCATCGCGTTCGCGACTTGGCGCGTACGTCACTATTGACAGTCATAACTTCAAAGTCGTAGATAATTTCGTCTATCTTGGAACCAGAATTAACGCAAACAACAATATCAGTCATGAAATCCAACGCAGAGTAACACTTGCTAACAGGTGCTACTTTGGAATGAGTAGACAATTGAGAAGTAAAGTCCTCTCTCGAAGAAACGCGATCAAAGACCAAACGCTATAAGTCACTTTTTATTCCCGTCCTGCTATACGATGCGGAGGCATGTACAATGATATCATCTGATGAGTCGACCTTAGGGGTGTTCGAGAGAAAGGTAGTTCAGCGAATCAAGAGTTGTGCTGATGGATGAAAATAGTTCAACTTTGAAGGCATTCGGTTCAGTACCGGCCGATATAAGCAGAGGATGAGAAAGACCTTCCCACCGTTAGCGAGATTCACTGAGATCCTGAATTGGCGGCAAATAGCGAAAAGAAGAAACAACTGGGGGCCTGTTGTTAACTCGGCTAAAACCGCAGGTGCGGTGTCTACGCCAGTAAATTATACTAAATTTAACTCTCATTTTAACAACCTTCTGAAGAAATTTCGCTAGCAGAGTTCCAAATAAACCAATCCAGCGTCATTACAACCGCCATTGCGCCTTATGGTATGCTACTTTTTCAAATATTTTTTCGCAAAATACTTCTATTTTTCAAACTCGCACCAACATTGCATGCAGCTAATTACCAAATGCTTAAAACATCTTAAATCAATTAGCAACACATTGCTACCTGCCATCTGCCAACACACACTGGACCTTAGCACAGCATTGGAGCACTCAAATTGCAAGTAACTGACCCAAAGCGGCAAATTACTGGCAGCCAACACCTGAGCGCAGTCGCCGCAGTAGAGGCAACAGCAGCAGCAATTTATAGCTTATACACACACATAGCGCCAACACGGCCAAAGGAGCAACCGAAAAGCGTTGCACAGAAAAGTGAACAAAAATAATTGCAACAACAACAAACGCCAGTAACTGCCTCTGAGCCAACGCACTCATTTCTAGTTAAAATTCTGCAAGGATAAGGAGAGGAGGAGAGAGAACTAAAAGAGCGTTGAAGTTAGCAATGGTCCACACACCTGTAAGTTACAAGCACTGTTGCTGGCGCCACTCCGAAGCGCTGAAAGCCACAAATTTACCAAAAAGTTGGCAAAAGAATTGAGCCAATTCATTATCGTGTCCGTTGCGGTCAAGAGTGCAGTAGACGAGCAGCAGCAGCAACACTAATAACGGGAGGATATATGGGAAACAGCTGTGCAACAGCTGCAGTTGACAGCCAGAAGGCGACCTCGGTGTTGGAGTCCATGTGAAGGATTGGTCAATTTAGATGGAAAATTTTGCTTGAACTCTCCTTGTCTAAGAAGCTGGAACTGGAACTCAAATTTACCGGCAACGCCAATTTGAGGATTGACATAATCTAACAAGAATCGGCTATCTTTAGCTGAGACAATTTTAAATCGCGATGTTCGTTTCTTCGGCGTGGGCAGGAAGATATTGAAGAGATTTCAGTATCTCGATTCGAAACCCGCCGACGCATTTTTTAGTTGATAAGCAAAAAATCTGTCTTGGCTGGCGCCGTACTTCACAGTTCCGAATCATTGTGGATTCCTCATGACGTCAGTAAGATGGCTGATACCTCGAATTTAAAACTCATTTAAATTCCACTAGTACAAAAACCAATTTAGACTTTTGGAATAGAAGTTCCGAATATGCCTTCCTGTTCTAGAAGTTACATGCAGTAAATCTTTCCTAGACTCTTCTAGAACAAAAACTACTTTAAGCGCTTGCGGTTAGAACTCCAATAAGTCTATCGTTGACTTTCAGACACTTGAACCCCTGAATATAGAATATATTTTTGATATAAGATCTTCTGAAAGTAGGATTTAGCAACTCGAACTAAAATGTTTTCCAATTAGAACAGAAACTATTAAGACTTTTGTGGCAAGAGTTTCAAATAAGTATTCCATTGACTTCCAGCTATTTTAACCGCAATGAATTCAACTTCAATAACCTCAATTGAAGCACCTTGTATCTGATATGGGTCTGCAATTTAGTTTGAACGAACGTCTACTCAGTCTCTTCCGATTGTTTAAACACATGTTTGCTTGTGGATATTGTTTTTGGCGTACTTGAATGTCCTTCCTTCAACTGGCTTTGGCTAGCTAATCTTGCTTTAGCATTGTTTTAAGGAATAATTACACGATTTTTTAGTTCATTTGTCTGCCTATTTATCTAACAAGCTAGTATTAAGCGACCGAGTATGTGTAGGTGCGTCTATGTTCGCCTTGGCATTATTGAAATGCCAATTCCGTCCACCGTCTTCCAGCGAGATTTAATTGTCTCCACTATGAAAGATAGATCGTCAGGTAAAAGCATGTGACGGTGTTGAGGAGTCGACGAGGAGATCTAATTATATGCAAATCCACACACTTAAACCCATTTGAAATATAAACAAATGTGGAAAAGTATTTCGTAACCCCGAACCTGATCAATAATTCTAGTATTTTCGTGAATGTGTGTAGAAATGGATTGGTGGCGTTGTAGTAGTTCCTGACGGGTTTGATAAGGTATTAACAGGCTTATAAGGTAATAACAGTACCTGTTAGTTAATGCTACTATGTATCGCACAAGAGGCTCCACAATACTTTTCGAACATTTGCTATACCTGCATCCGATAAACTTAAATAATTACTGAGAGTTCCTTCCATAAGGCGAATTTTTTTTTTATCTATGCTTTCTTGCTCAGGAATACTGAAATAAGTGAAGTAATACACGCGTTAACATTAATTGAGTTCGATGCCAGATCTCATCTAACCTCATGGATTTTTAAGGTCATCCAATAGAACACACTAGAACTTGATGTGTTCCTGACAGTTTTGTGGAATCTTCTTCTCCAACGTAGTTTTGGTTTTGTAAAAATGTAATATAATGACAACTCAGGAAGATATTCTCGACATCCGGCCAACGCATATCCAAGTGAAGGATGAGGCAGTGCTTATGGCCATATGGGTCATGATTTTAGGCCATTTTCTACCTTGTTAATGATTTTGGGCTTTACTAGCAATGCGACCGATAAAAAACATCTACGACGAATTAAATGCATCGTTTTCATTCCCCAGTAGAAGAAAATATTGAGCAAACAATTCTGTGAACGACATTTCCAACGGCAATATCTACATATTCACCGACGGATCAAGGGGTGAAATAAGAACAGGAGTTGGCTTCTTCTGCAGTAATCCATATACGGAAAGTGGTTAAATGACGACAATTCAGCCTTTCAGGCTGTCAAGTGTTCCTCTGCTCAGCAAGTCCAAGTTCTCCCAGTGTTAGGTTGTGTAACCGGGCAATTACTAGACCTCTATGTAGTATGTAACTTGGTTAACTTCATCTTGTACCCGGTTATACTATATATGAACAGAAGGAAATGAAAAGGCATAGGAGTTGGTCCGCTCGTATGCTAGCCAACTCTTTCAAGGGTTGTTTGACGCTGGACTCTAGAGAAACACAAACAACAAATTTATTTTGGGATAGTGTTGATGGTGGACAGACCAAAAAGCTCATATTTCTAGGCAAATTGAAGCTTAATAACAGTATAAGATTATTCAGAAAATAGGAAAAGTGAATTTAGCGGAGTACAGAGCCTGCGTGGCTGGAGTGGAAAGTAATAATTTTTTTTGTCGAATCCACTGAGTTGCTGGAAAAAGCTTCATTTGGTTACTACCCTAGAGCACAATTGGCTAATGATGGCTTAAATTTGGCAAGCGCCAATGGGCCTCCCTTTTCAACTAACCAGGGACACAATATCTCTTTAAAGAAAATATATACTTCGGTTTTTAATATTCGAGACCTTTTTCGAAAAGTTTACGTCTGTCACTGCGACAAACTTACCTTTAAGAAATATTAAGAATCTGCGCGTCAGCAGCTTCTAATAATTACACATATTATTCGACTAATTTTATTCATGAAATGCACCACTACGCGATACATACTTATATAATATGTACCGAAAAGAGCTTCCACACTCTCCAAGCATATTTCTCCTTTGATGTCTCGGCTATTGTTGGTTTTGTAAATGTGCTTAAAATACTGTTGTGGCAGGTGTAAACTGATGTTGTTGGTTCGCTTACATAACGATAGAATTGTGTGAGCAACAAAAATGTTTTTGTACCCTGAACAGGGCACATTAAACTTGTCAAGAAATTTCTCAAAAGGAAACGTATGAGGTCTTATAAAGTATACCATATATACAGAAATAATCAGCATGACGAGCTGAGTCGATGATCGCCTGTTTGTCCGTTTGTCTCTATATACGCGCAGTAGTCCTTCAGTTTTTGGACGATCGATCTAAAATTTTGCTCATATCCTTTCCCCTCTTTTTCACTTTACGAGATATCTTCTCAAAATTTGGCATACGTTATTGTTTAAGGCAATAATGCAATCTCGGAAGAAAATGTTCAGATCGGATATCATATAGCTGCCATACAAACTGATCGGTGCAATCGAAGTAGCATTTTTTTATTTTGTTTTTCTGGCTGCCACAGTTGCCAAATATTCTGCAGGCATCAAATGGAACTGACATTTTGCACAGACTGTTGCACACCCACAACCAGTCTATTATGCCTTAGTTTCTGCTTCTTATAATTTTGGTGCACCAAGCACTTAAGCTCTGTGTTACTGTTATTGTGGTTAGTTGTTGTTGTTGTCGACACCTATTGCTGACTGCCTGCTGTGCGCTGGCTGTTGAAAAATGTTAAGTATTCGCCCAATTTAAGTTTTGAACTTTTTTCGAAATTAATTGTCAGCAGCATAAATTCATTGCGGGCATGCAGGGGCTGAAAAAAAAAGAAAATAATGTATTACAATAAAAGAAATTATAAAATAACCGAATAGCTGCAAGAAAGAGCAACAAGCATGTATAGCTGCTTGCAACATGTTGTTGCAGCAACAAAACATGCATGCACTTGCCACTTGACGCTTGTTAGCTATATTCTCAACACGTTCCCGACGTTATACATACATACACACACATGTATATATATTTACACATATAGTATGATGAGCAGTTTATAGCATGTGTAAGCAATGTTGCCAATGCTCCGCAAAACTTTCAGTGAGTGTTCGGTTTTTTTGTTGTTAGCGCTAAGTTGCTGTAGTCGTGCTGTTGTTGTTGCTGAAAGCATTTAATTACATGCTGTTTTTGCAGTTAAGTGGCTCCACCGCCCCGACGGCAGTTGCCCACCAAAATTTACCGTTTGCTTGCAACCACGTATGCAGAGCCGTCCGCTCCCCCCTTTCTCTAGACGTTGGTGTGCGGTAGCGTTCCTTGTACGCTCATGTTCGCAGACATTTTAAAACAATACTGTGTTGTTGAAATTGTTTCCTCTTCATTTTGTTGCTTTCCATTCTCTGACTTTTCAAGCTGTTGTTTTTGTTTTGTCTTGTTTCGGTTACGTAACGTGGTGACCGTTGTTCATCCACTTAATTTCCTTATTAAATTTTAAACACTCTCTGCTCTCCCATCCTTATTCTCTCCTCTGCCCTGTGCTTTCGTCCAAGTACCAGTCGCTTTAGTCACGTGGTAAGGTACACAGTTAGGTGTTTGTTGGTTTTGTGTGGTGAAAAGTTTTAAAAAGTCATAATTACTCAAAATGTCAGGCATTGATATTTTTCTGGGCTGCTGTGGCATAACAGCATACTTTCAGGGGCTGCTTGAGTGTAGCTGTGCGCAAAGAAAGTTTGCAAAAGCTTGTGTGACATACATACGAGTACATGCATATATTCGTAAAGTATTCACAGAGAATAGATGTGTTGTTGTTTGGCATATAGCGTATGAAATAAAGAGGAACAGTGTGATGCCGAATCATTAATAACTCAATTAAGCGTTTTTTTTAATAACAGCATATCATACGCCTTGAATAAAAGTATATTTCTTTATTTTCACGTAAAATATTTGGTAACAAGTGGATAAACTAGGCATTACTGCGGTAAATGCATTTTTCCGAATGGAAGAAGTCGCACGGTCCATTAAATTTTATTTCGGTGAATTCTAACGGTTAAAATGGATCTTTGGTCAAAAATCAGAACAAATGGTTTTTTTCGGCAAAATCAATTTATTTTATTCAAAATAGTCTCCTAAAAAATAAATTCATTGTGGACAATAGCCGTGGAATCATAAAAACAAATCAGCATTGCCTTCACTTTTGACTTCTTTATGCGCGATTTTTTGGGTTTCCGCTCGTCCGGTGCCTTCCATTCAGCACTCTGGCGTTTCGTTTCGGGATCATATTGGAAACACCACATTTCGCCACCAGTCACAATATTGTAAAGGAAGTTTTTGTCCTTTTTGACCTCTTTAATGATGTCCTTCGAATGTTGGATTCTGGGCAATTTTTGGTCGTCAGTCAATTTGTGCGGAACAAACCATGCACACACCTATTGTAAGCCCAAATGTTCGGTCAAAATGCGATAAATCGATGTTTTGGAGATGTTCGATTCCATTTCAATGATGATTTCGGCTGATTTTTGATGAACGGTGATCACGGATTTTGATTGGCCCACATGTTGATCGTCATCTATGTCCTCACGACCACTTTGTCCTCACGACCACTTTGAAAACGGGATAGGCAATCATCGCCATAAACTTGTTTCATCAATTGAAACGTTTCTGTAAAAGTTTTACAATTTTAAAACAAAATTTAATGTTGGCTCTTTGTTCAAAGCTCATTTTCGCACCGCTAACACAAACATACTGACACTTAAAACGCAAAAACTTCACTTCCAATCAATGAAATATCACGAAATTCTCACTGGACAATCGATAAAGATAGCAGTCTCTAACGTACCATTTTTCTTTGGAACGCATCTTGTATTTTACTTAACAAGGTATGTACTTTTTATTGTCTACATTTTTAACTTATTTTTTAAATTGTTTGCATCATACTTTGCAACCCTACTAATGTTTATTTGTCACATATTAGTATATTTGTATTATAACTTATTTTTCTTAATTTGTTGTTTATAATGTATTATTTTTAAGTTTTTGCAGCATACGTGGCAACCCTGTAAATGAAGTTTTTTAAATAATATTATTTTGTACTTGTACCTTCCAAAACGTTTTATTTATACTACCTACATTTCTAACTTTTTGTTTTTTAATTTTTTGCTCCCTACATTGTACCCTAATAATTTAGTATTTTTAAATAATAATATTTCCGTACTTCGATTTACTTTCTGAAATATGTTCCTTATACAGTATCAATTTTTATAATTTTTTTTTAAATTTTATGCAGTACAGTTGGCAACTCTAATAACATATTTTTTTGAAAAAATTAATGTTTTTGTATTTTAAGTTTTTTAATGACTTTTCTAATTTACTTGGCAATAAATTTATTTTTTTAAACCTTAGTATTTTACCATTTTACATACATCTGCATACTTGGCGATATTCAATTTGCTTGGACGTGCTTCATGCGCGAACAGCTTCTTCGGATTCAGCTCATTTAGAAACACCCTTACAGTTGACTGACCTCTGCTTTCGGGCGCATACGCGTATATTCTCATTTCATCATATCTCACAATTTCATAGAAGTGTTTCAATGCACAGCTAGCGTATTTTTGTTAAACATTTCTCCCAACCAATCAATACGAGCCTTTTTTGCGCGATCGACAAATTGTGTGGGATACAACGGAAAAAGTTTTTTTTACAGTCATTTGACCAATATTGAATGTATGCTGGTTTCATAAATACTTATAGTTCCCTCTCTCACGATAGGCCGCAGACGATCTAGCAATATTAGTTTGTGGACAGCATCAATAGTTTCTGGACGAACAACTAATTTTGGACAACCTTAACGAAATTTATCTTGGAGTGATCTAAGATCTCGATTGAATTCTAAATACCATGGAGAAACACTAACCCTTGATGGAGCTACATCGACCAAAACTGATTTAAGTTCAAGGTTGCACTGTTGCTGAGTTAATCCTCATCGAAAGTTGTAAAAACTAAACTATCGAAAATGTTCGCGGATTAATTCTATTTTTTGGCCAATATGCATATTTCAAGTTACTCTAAGCGACATACATATCGCTCATATGTCAAAATGTTCTGAGTATGTGTAACATCACAAATGTCAAACTTTACCATAAAGTTGTGAGTTGCCAGATTACAACACTAGGGTTGAAACTCCCGAAATATAAAAGGCAACCTACGTATAAAGTATTCATATAAATGATCAGCGCGACGACATGAATCGATTTTGCCACGTCCGTCTGTCTGTGGGTATAGCGGCCCTACAAACAGTTCGATCAAAATCAATTCCATGTATGGAAAACTTTTTATTGGTTAGTCGAAAAAGGCTTTTAGTATTTCTAATAAAATTTAATTTTTTTTATATTTATAATGAACTTTAATGAACCAAATATGTACCATTTTGGTCGACTACTTTTTGCCATTTTTCCGCTAGAGAAATTATTCCATCAGTGTAAAACCATCCACTTTTTTTACTTTCGAATACTTTTTGCACTAAATCAAGTCGTATGCCATGAATAGCACGTTCAATATTGGCTTTTATGCTTCCACACAGTCTGGTTTATTGCTAAAGACCAATCACTTCAAATAACCCCACAAGGAGTATTCTAATGGTGGTAAATCACAACTTCTTGAACAATTTCTGGAAATATTCGAATCTCCAAACTTTTCTCGCAATAATTCGGTTGTTGTCATGCTGTGTGGCACATATCCCCGTCTTGTTGGAACCAGAAGTTGTGAAGATCAGCTTATTTCAATTGCGGACATTAAAAGTCGGTTATCATCGATCTATACGGTCTATAGTAACGGTGTCACCAGCTTCATTTCTAAAGAAGTACGGACCGATGATTCCACCAGACCAAAAACCACATCAAACTTTCAATTTAGGTGAAGTTAATGGTTGCTCATGAATAATTTACGGATTTTCTTCGCACCAGAATCGACAGTTTTGTTTACTTACCGCACCGCTCAGGTTAAAGTGAGCCTCATCGGAAAATATTACTTTCTTAAAAACAATCGTTATAGTTTTTAAGTTGTTTCGAGACAAAATCAGAAAATTCACGACGTTTACTGTGGTACAATGGCTTCAGTTTTTGAGTCAGAACAATTTTATATTTATTCAAGCTAAATCCTTTCTCCAAATCCACCAGGTTGGTGTTTGAGACAATCCCAATTTTAGAGAACGTCTTGGAATCGATTGCTGAATACAATGAAAGAAACGACACTTAGAAATCATATCATCGCTATTGGAAAATCCCATACTTTTATCGATTTACAACCATTAAATTAAGTTCTTATAATATTTTTTAACTCCAAAAAATTATGGCAACTCTATTCAAGTAATTGAAAGAAAAATTGTAAGCTACTACTTTCCTACTAGTATTATTATTTTCTTTTTGAAATTGCAAAAAGAGTAATATTTTTTTTTGTTAGCATGAAACATTGTCATTTCATTTTAACTATTTCCACATAGTACAAAACCAATTTTTCTTGTATAAAAAACCGTAAAAAAAATTTAAAACTTTCCGACGATGATTGTAAGAATCAGAACTCGTTTTGTTAGCATAAAACATTGTCATTTATCTATTTCCACAACCAATTTTTCTTGTATAAAAAACCGTAAAAAAAATTTAAAACTTTCCGACGATGATTTGTAAGAATCAGAACTCGTTTTGAACTTTATCCAACTTTGCGCCAACACTATTCAACCAAATCATATGGATAGGCATACATACTAAATTTTGTCATTTAAACACTCCCACACACATACACACAAAAGTGCAGTTGGCTTGAAAAACAACTTTTCAAAGTTGTTTGCGCAAACATTCACGATATTACCGTGCTTTTGCTCAATTCGATTGTGATGCAAGAGTGCAGTATATTAAATAAAGCCAAAATGTGTGATGCGACACTTCGTGTCGATTTTAGAAAGAGCAAAAGCGTAAAAATTGGCGAATGTTAGTCAATAACTTTTTGCACGTCAGCAATGCAAGGAGGTAGTGAGCCATGCAACATAAAGAGAGTGGTGAGGGAAGATATCGGAGTCGATGGGAGTGGCCCTATGGTGGTGAGAAGCTGGCAGCGTGCTTGGCTTGAGTCCTGTCAGAGAATTCGATTTTCCGATCACGTGCGAGCTGTCAAAGTATACCATTCGTTACTGCCAATATTCGATAGCGGCATATTTATGTATGTCTATGTACAGTGATCGCTTAAAAAGTCTGTGAAAATTTGGATGTTTTGTAGTTAGTTCAACTTCAAACAATGAACTCAATGAGGACGAAAATTGCCTGAATAATTGAAAAGTGATTCAGATCTTCGGTTTTGTCGTAAAAAAAGTCGTCAAAAAAGCTTTTGTTCATAAGCGCATCACAGACAATAACGGAATCGTTAAGTTTCTTTTACTAAAAGTGAAAGCTCAAAATAGCTGACTCTGGGAAATCCTTCTATCTATTATATAAAAGGATGTGCTTTTAGTTGCCAAGTTAAGATTTTAGAAATTGACAGCGAATGAATTGCGGATCTAAGTAGAAACTATTGGATTGCCGGCCGATCTATTCAAATGCGACGGAAACTGATAAAGAGCACGTATCAGCTTCTTAGTAGAATATTGTCGGATGAAAGGCTGCCCGACAATTGGGATTTAAATATGCTCTGCCCAACCCACAGAAAGGAAGATCGCACAATCTGCGCCAACTACCATGGGATAGGCCTCCTCAAAATCGCATATAAGGTTCTATCGAGCGGACATTATCAGTGTGGCTTTAGGCCACAACTGACCGGATATTTACTATGGGCCAAATCTTGGAAAATACCCAGGAAAAAGAATCGACAAACACCATCTTTTCGTCGATTTCAAAGCTGCTTTTAACAGATTTAAAAGAAGCTGCCTTTATGCCGCAATATCTGAATTTGGTATCCCTGCAAAATTAATACGGGGATATAAACTGATCTTGATCAATATCAAAAGCTCCGTCAGGATCGGGAAGGACCTCTCTAAGCCGCTCGAAACGAGGTTTAAGACCAGGCGACTCCATATCGTGCGACTTTTTCAATCTACTGCTGGTGAGAATAATAGTAGTATCTTGCAACCAGCATCAACATCAACAACAACGTTAGCCTCGAAATCAGAGTAACTCTTGCCAACAGGTGCTACTTCGGACAGAGTAGTCAGTTGAGAAGTAAAGACCTCTCAAAGTCGGCGTTACGAGTTTTTGAGGGATAGGTTCTGCGGAAGATTTATGGTCGCATTTGGCAACGGCGAATATCTCAGCTGATATAACGATGAGCTGTACGAGATATACGACGACATTGATATAGTTCAGCGAATTAAGAGACTGCGCTAGGTCAAATAACTGATGCTGGTTATCGGTAATATCTTAAAATTCTACTGCATGAATTCCAATCGAATAGTGTCCAGTTAGAACTTGTAAAACCACTGAGAGGTGTACTGTGTTTGCTGAGAGCGCAAAAACCTCTTCCGATTTACGGAGGGCCACAAGAACCTTTGCATCGAATCTGATGACCAATAGTAGTTCAGTAGTAAACTACAAGAAGCCAACCACCATTCCTATTCTAAAGATTGGCTCCACGCACTTTTCTGTTAAAAAATGTAAAGAAGTTCTCGGATCATGAAGACATCACAGACAATAATTTTTATTTTATTTTTTTTTGTAGAATTAAAAAATAACAGACTTTGGGACTGGTAAGTCTAAGGGCAGCATATTGAGCCTCTCTTCCAGGAAAATTTTAAAGACTTCTCGAACAATCCTTTTAGTTTCCAATTTTGTATGAAACCTTGACGCCCAGCTCCATACTTTATCCCGCGTCTACCTGGCAGCCATTGCAGTGCAACATTGGATGAAACATGCACAGAACCGTACATCAAATCACCGGCACGAAGTCATCTAAAGCTGATCTGCCTCTGAGTGTAAATCAGTTCGGTACCAGACACGTTAGCACAATTGGCATTTACACACCACTGACAGTAGTGAACAAAAACATAATACAAAAATATTAAACATTTTTCCCATGCAACTTTTTGTCTTACTTTTGCCACTGATTTTGCAAGTCTTTCTCAAGTTGGCTGCAGTGTTGCGTTAGTTGGAGGAGACGAGCGAAACTCGAAAAGCACAGGAAGCAAACGAAAACTTGTTCAATGTTTCCTTCCGTTCATCACTTGCGCTGCTCTGCAACAGCTCGCTACGTTCCGCTTTTGCTCACATTCTGTATTATTATCACTTCTCTTTTTGCAAAATAAAATTATTTTGGTTGAAAAAAGATTTGCGTATTCCTTATTTCTATGCATTTTGACAGATAAAAATTCTGCTCACAAATGATAACTTTTTGGCAACGACACAAACGCGATTATGACCGGACTGCAACAGGGGCTTTGATATGCGCGCGAGCTGCTAATGGCGTAGTCCTCGGCACGTGCACTTATATAAAGTACGAATATGTTAATGTGGTTGTGAGATATTGTGCTTCTCTGTATAGAAAGCTCTGATAACGGCATTTTATGAAATGTGAAAAAGTCGCAAAATGATGATGTTGTAAAAGTTCGGGAATGATTTTGAGCGGTCCATGCTTCTTTTGGTTCCGCACTTTTGTCGCACGTCATTTTTCGTTCGTGCGAATCATAACTTCTTCGATAATAGGGCAGTTGCTTCTTATATTAGTCGATAAAATAATAGTGAAAGAGTACATAATTTTGAAGTCCAGAGTTCCTATTAACGTGATTACAGTATGTATCTTCCGAAGGTATCTTGTTTGGTATTTCGCGAAAAACTAGAAGGATAATTAAATACAAATACTTGAAAAAAGGGAATAATTCAGTCTAAGTGATTCTCTCTGGTGCGTTTTTCTTCCAATATACTGCTGGAAAAAGTGATACCTTCCGCTAATGTGAACCACATGCCACCGTCTTCTATAAAATTACAATGCTACTGGGGTACGCAGTTGATATTGACATTGTAGGCTTTAACAGCAGAACCGTCAGTGCAGTATTTTCCAGCCTAGATAAAGAAGCAAAAACGTTGGTCTTGTTGTAGAAGAGGAATTCTGCTGAACTTTAAACTAATTGTTTACATCAACAATCGTGTAAAAGACAGATTAGAGCTGCTCACATGCGTCTTACCTGGAGTTAGAGGCTGAATCCTTGAAGGATTGCACAGTTTTTCAGCTTAAAGGTTACGGATACCTGAGAATCCTCAAGTGCGCAAAAGCTTGTTTTTTGGGAGTCCGGGACAAGCTCCCACTTCTTAACTGTTTATTCTAAGGTTATGGAAGCTAAGGATGAGAGTTAAAAAGATTCAGTGCCAAAGAAAATATATTTAGTTAAAGTTCACATCAGCTGAGCTCTGACGAGCTCCATAAAACAAAATCATATATGCCGGTGACTGCATTGATATTTACTTACGGTTTCACCGCAGATTTTAACTGAATGTTATAGAGGCGAGAGAGGCCATATATGTATAGCTAAGCTGTTTATATAAAATGAGGCTCTTGTATTACGAAGATTTGCGAGCTCGGGTGCAATAGTTCATAGGTCCCACTCAAATATGTACGTGAAGGTAACCCTTTCTAATTTGTTTAATCACAGATCAACCTTCAAATTTCAGTTGTGAAGGCATGTTATGTCTCTGAATTTTAATACGATAGAGTGCCTGGTAAGCGTTGAGTGGTGAGCGTAGCGTCCTACATGTGCCATATAGTGGTGGTTAAGTGCAGAGCTCGGTTGAAAAGTGCTTATGCGAAGTAGTGTAATAACAGTTCAATGATTTTTGTGCGCTTTTTCAGCAAAACACATTCAGCGGCTGGTGTTGTTGTTACTATTTCTCTATTACCTTGGAATTTGGTTAACTTTTCAAGTGACTTTCTATTGTTTCGCCGAACGTGGTAGACAACGACAACGGTGCATTGTGAAGGTGACGCGCGGTCGCCATTTGCTGACAATGGCGAATGCCATTTCACATGCGAACTATGTGAGGGGGAAAGGAGACAGAAAGGGGGGGCTCTAGTGCGAGGTAGAGACGCGAGCTCTGGTGTCCGTAAGAGAGACGCTTTGGCTAAAGGAACTGTTAGTCCGAGCGGCAAAGCAAAGCTAACTCGCCTTAACCTATGTGCCACGAAAATATTCAATTGCAATTGAAACTTAGCAATTGTCTATGGCTAGTCACTTGTCTCAACACACTTTTGCCCTGTTACCCTTAACTTTCTGTCATGCCCTACCTCTATCGTTTTTGGTCCGCTTTGCACTCGGTTAACTGGCGCTGGCCATAAATTAAATAGCAGAACTTTTTGTTAGCAAACAGCGCGGTTCCAAGTTGCTGAAATTCACTAAAGTGCGCTTGCTCGCAGCAGGTAAAAATTTCGCCGACAGACCAAGGATTTTGTGGTTTCGCTAATGAATTTACTGTAGTGGCAATAAATTTTACAAATACTTACCACAAAAAAGTTGTGGTGTGGAAATGTGGCTAGTTGGGAGTTCTCAGCTCAAGTTTTCTTCGAATTGGAAGTTAAATTCAAAACTTCAAATTTAATAGGGAACGTTTATTATGATTCGAAAGAACTTTCTTTGGCATTTATTTTTTGAAAATAAATGAAAAAATGAAATGTTGACCGCGGCTTCGTCTCAGATGGTCCATCCCTTGAGTTCTAAAACGTTAATTTTTGGATGAGATGGCAGCTCTTGAAACTCTTCAAGTTCCTCTTTATCCAAAATGCGGCAATTTTGCTTGTTTACAAATCCATTGAGAGAGAATTTGGCTCGAAAACGTCGTCTTCTTGGAACTTTTTAAGACCACATAGAGCGAAGTGATATTACTTGGAAAGGTCGAGCGGCTTCAGTTCTTGCTGTATTTTGTTCGCTTCCTATTTAAGATCTCGACGTAAAAAGCGCAAAGTCGTTCCATACATCAGTCCGAGTTGAGACGAACTGCACCATATCGACTCTCCACGATCTTTGTGTACACTCTCAGCACGGCTAAAGAATTTTAAAATTATGAACAAAGTCATACTATTTTTGGCTCATTGTAGTACCCCGAAACTAGATCATATTATAATACTTTGGGGAGTATACTAGAGTGATCCAACAATTCCGGCTTCGAATGATATGATGAGTTCTAGATACATATGTGTTTCAAATTCTAAAGCAGTTCACGTTCATGTGTCACATTGTAGAGGCGAGAATACTCATAACTTTTAGTATAAATTGGTCTCTAGGGATGCACCTTTGAATTTCGAGAATGTGCCTACAAGTAAAAAATATATGTGGCCTGGTCTACGAAAAGGGAGCTAACGTGCGAAAACTAGTTTTCTGGGAAACACCGTTATCTCGTTATTTCTCCGTTCACCGTTATTTCTCGTTATCTCATTAATTTTGACACCTAAGCCCCCTTTCCGTAGACCAGGTCACATATGAAGGTGCGATTAAGCAAAGAAATAGTCTTAAGTTTGGCGGGCGGGCACAGAATATTTATTTAATTATTTTATTTTTTATAAAGTTGGGTTCTTCGTAGTGTGAATGCTAAATTTCTAATGTCAAGCGTACGTCCAAAGTTTATGCAATCGGTCTTGTGTTGACAAATAATTGTACGAATTCCGATGATATTGAACTGTAGACCACATTTTGAGGTACTGGAACTGGTGTCTTACACGCGGAGATTACAAAAATCAAAGAAAATCTTGTTTTGACAAAGACCGTGCTCACAACAAGAAATATATTCATACTTGTATATACAGATAGTCGAGCGCCGTTTAAATCAGTGAAGTCTCCTAGGATCTCGTCAAAGTTAGTGAAATAATACCTTGATCTCATAGTGCATTTAACATCATAATAGTTTGTCAAAAAAGTCTTGCGGTATTTTCGCTAGTTGGCGCTGAAAGCGCGTAGTTCTAGTTTTATTCGTCGCATCGGGTATACCTTTTTGGAAAGCTCATTTCACGCGCTAACACGTGTTTGATTGATTGTCGTTTCTTTTAAGTCTTTCGTGAGTTATAGCGTCGCAAATATGGAGCAAAATAAAGAGAAAATACGGCATATTTTACAGTACTACTACGATAAAGGCAAAAATGCATCTCAAGCCGCCAATAAAATTTGTGCAGTTTATGGACCCGATACAGTTTCCATTTCCACCGCACAACGATGGTTTCAACGTTTTCGTTCTGGTGTAGAGGTGGTCGAAGATGCGCCACGCTCCGGAAGGCCTGTCGTCGAAAATTACGATAAAATCGCTGAATTGGCCGAAAGAGACCGGCATAGTAGCAGCCGTAGCATCGGTCAAGAGCTGGGCATGAGTCATCAAAAATTCATTTCAATTTCAATAAAAAAAAAATCAATAAAAATACCGCAAGACTTTTTTGACAGCCCATTATTTCACAATAAGCTTGCAATGGGTTACAGGACATAGTGATATTCCTGGTAAATGTTAAGCAGATGAAATAGCCAGAACAGGCACCAACCTACAATTAGACCCCGAAAAAGAGGGTATTTACATGCCTTAAATTTGTAAATATTTTATCGACGAATATATTACTGTAGAATTAGCTGAGTCTCAATGGAGTCAATCTCTGATTTGCGCAACAAGCATCATGGCATGAATGAAACAGAGGCCGCACAAATCGACTATTATCATAAAATTGAAAAAAAAATATTGTAAAATCTCTGGTAGGGGTGCTAACAGATCACTGTGTAATTGGTAGACATGCCAGCAGACGAAACAATGAGCAAATTAAACACTCTCGGCAAGCCATTGCTATGAGATCGTTAAGCCGTGCAGCAGAATCTTATAAATATAGTTGCCACTTGAGAAATGTTAGGTTATGTAATGCTTCAGTTAAAGTTTCCACTCACAAAATGAAAGTAATTTTTTTTTTAATTTGGTATTTTCTTTGATCGGAAAGTAGTCTCCAATTTTACCTCATCTAAGAGTAGGTAATGTATATTTTTATACCATGAATCGAGTGTATGACTAGCTGAGTCGTTTTAGTCATGTTCGTCCATTTGCCAATGTGTCCTTCAGTTTTTGATATATCGATCTGACATTTTTTATTTGGCAAGATATTTTCACGAAATATGGTATGGATTATTATGAAACAAAATTATATAATCTATAAATATGTTGTATAGATCGAACGAAATTCTTAAATATATTTTTTTGTTTTCTATAAAGTCGTTTTCGTTAACCGGCCCTTGTCTCACTGAGACAACGTTGAAGCGCACACAGAGAAGTATTATATGTGCATAAATAACAATAACGACTTGCTAATTGAAATCATTGGCAGCGGCCAATTCATTGCGGTATTACCAACTGATTAATTAATTAATAGAGCGATTTGTAGTAAACAACAAACAATAACGATTATGGTGGCAAGTGTAGCGGTTGCAAGGCTTAAACTTAAATGAGCAAAAGTTTTGGGTGCCGTATAGTCGTACTGTGTGCGTGTGTGTGTTAGTGTAACGAATTGAAATTTGCGTTAGAACGACGCCACGCAAAAGTCATAAAGTTAATATGTAATTTGCATAATAAATTGTCTGCCACACGAGCACACTACGCCCATCCCCTACATGCGCGTAGCACCAGAGGCGCTGGTTGGCTCTTTTATCACACCTTATTTACGATCGGAAGTGATTGCTCAGCGCGAATGTGTGTGTCAGTGTGTGCGTGGTCACAAATTGGTTAATGAGCAGTAAAAAATGCGACACACAGTGACAATTTTAATGCCAACAACAATTACAGCTAACCAGTCAACTTCTATAGCCAATTATACAATATTATTGCTACAACAACACACACGTATGTACATAAATCGTCCGACCGAAGTTGTTGTCAAATGTTGAATAACGCGCGCAGCCCGCGCACCACGCACTCAGCCCCACCCCTTTCCCCTTTTCGATGCGATTTTTATTTGCTGTTTTGGTTCCACACTATTGTTGTTGTAATATATATAGTATTTGCATTGCTAACGCTGATAAATATCCACTCGAAGTTGGTCAACGTTGGTGGTCGGCTAACAAGCTGCAATTTCGCCATTTAGGGGCACGCTCGCACCGCAAAGCGCTCGGTTACAGTGTGTTTCGCAAAGCGTATGCTGACAAATATTTTCAGTTCGCTCAAGCGGAAATTGTTTCGAAAATCTATGAATCCTAGTTTACTTTTCGAGTTGAGTTATAATAAGGATTAGTCTTTCATTTTTGTGGATCAAACCCCTATCTGTGGTCCTCGGGAACAATGTAAGTTAAGACATTTTTTTTAGAATTGGCGAAGAGCTTTGATTATAAAAGTCTCTATGGAAAAATCAAAATACTTTCATATCCAATCAATCAAGTTTCGGAGGGGCCATAAAATTTGATAAATTTTATCTCGAACTACATATGTACATATGTATTTCTTAAAATTTTTTTGTTTTCATTTTAACTGTTCACTTTCCCATGACAATTGTTTCTATGGCATTTAAATTGATACTGGTTTTATCCGATTAAGGGTTGTTTTTTTGGAGTTCTAACCTTTTTTCATCTTGACGGCAGTCGAATTATGTCAAAAAAGCTATTTTTTTAAACCAAACGATCTTTTCAGCTTCTTTGCTACAATTTTATCGCAGGAAAACAGTATCATTTGGGCTAATTAACAATCTAATGTGAAAATTTGATTTTCATAGATCTATTTCTGTGGCTCCCGCCGAAAACATTTCTGAAAAAATTTGGAGAAATTCTGCCATAATCCTTGGCCGGATAAAAATCTCGGTCCGTTCCGACCGTCGCGGGAACGTTTTTTTTTAGATCTGTTCGGGATCGTTACTGTACATTTCATACTTATAATATCGGGGAATATAGCACAGAATAAGTAGTCTTACATTATAATAAACTTATCGAACTTGAATAAACTTATTTCATATCTTCGATCGTCTGAAAGCGGGTTCCAGGGAACGGCAATTTCAGTTTGGGAAACAAGAAAACATCATACGACCCAAATCTGGTGAATACGATGGTTGATCGATGGTATTCATTACGTATTTGGCACGATGCATTATCATCGTGTAAAATCTATGAATTGTTCTTCCACAATTTCGGTCTGCCTCCGTGGAACAAATTTATGATGCAATAAACCACGAATATCGAAAAAATATTGGCTTTGGTGCGGTTTTTTTGGTTTCGGCTAGTTTTTTTCTTCCATTCCGATGATTGTTGACTTGTTTATATGTCAAACTCATAAACTCATGTCTCATCGGCAGTTATAATGCTCTCTATGAATGTGGGACCGGAATTCGTACGATCAAGAATGTTCAAAAAGACCTACGCTACTCTTTTTGAAAAAAATTTCAAATCGCGACCAGTCGTGCAAGAACGCATGTCATATCCACCAAAATCATTCAATCGGGCTCGCGAGAGATGTGGAGCTCACTTGCCACATCTCTATCACTTGCCTGACGATTTCCAAGCACTATATTCTTCACTTCTTTAATATTTTCATCAGTTGAAGAGGTCGAAGGTCGTTCAAAACGAGGAATGGCTTTTACTACTGAGGTGTACTGACTTAAGCAGTTGCTGTAAAAAAACTGGTTGACACAGAGCGCTTATCATAGCAATTAGTCCAACCAACTTAGTAAAATAAATTTTTTTGAAATCTCATTTACTCGGAGAATTTAAATTACAATTTCCGTTTACTTTCACAAGGTATATGAAAAAGATTAGCCTGAAGATCTGAGCCGATTTAGCCATGTCCGTCTGTATACCATATACGCAAGCTTGTTCCTCCGTTTTTGAGATTTCGATCTCAAAATTAGCTCACACCTATTTTTACCCAAGAAGTGGTTGATTTGGCGTAACCGCCGCCATTGGACCACCATAGTATATAGTAGTCATACAAACTGAATGATCGGAATCAAGAGATGGTATGGAAAATTATTTATTTGACGAGATATCTTCGCGAAATTTGAAATTTGTTATCTTCACGAGATCAAATAAATATTTAGTTATATATTTTTTTTAATAAAACTATTTTGACAGGAAATTTTCATTGTTACATAACACTGTTTAATTCTTACATTTGTTCAGTTGGTACACGACATTTAATATATAATTCTACATAGAAGCATTAGACAAATATACCCACAATAACATACAAGTATTAGCAAAATTATTTTCGCGTGGAATTTCATTAAATCAAGCATTTTTGGCTGTTGTTGTGTAATTGAATATCGAATGCAACTATGCAAAGAATGTGCCCAGGACAATACCAGCTAAGCGCACGATTTAGTGCTTATGTGCATGTCAGCAAGCGCTTACTGGTATGCATATTGAATGCATTTTATACATATACATATGGAATTTTATCACACATACACTTATGTCTTTATATACAAATTAATATTTCGCACATTGTTTTATAATTAGTTGTTGCTTGTCGAAGTGCTCTGACCGCTAATGCTAATCCTACAATCCACAATAGAGACTGTACATGGACATATGCATACATATCATTTTAACATAGTTATACTATTAAATAAATAAATAAATAAAGAAATCAGTGTAAATGGTAGCAAATCTAGTGCATTTAGGGTTGATTGAACTGATTACTTTTAAAACTTAAATCGAAATAGCGGGTGGACGAAGGTCTGCAGTTTGTGCTCTTCATAATTTTTTTAGTTGTTGAGGGACATAAGTCGTAAAAAATAAATTATTGTCTTCCAAATTATTATTTTCAAATTTCTGCTCATATTCTCTCTGCCCAGAATGACTGCCAAAAAAGAGACATTTTCTTATTAATAGTAGATAATGAGAGGACTCATTGCGTTCATTAATTAAATTCGTGACGCAGTGTGGTCCAATATTTTTTTTTATCTCAACTTCAACATCAGATTCTGTTCCTTTATTTGCTCAGTAAACTGTTTTTCATTTAAAATGTTATCATAGCAGGGTAAAAAGTTAGTATTAAGTTTTTTGTTAACGAAGCTTCTAATAAGTAGATACTGATGACTCATTAAATTTGTTCCGATTATAAGTGATATTACTTCACATATTTTCTAAACACCACAATTGAAAAATATATAGGCGTCAAAGTTTACACCGATATATGTAGTATATATGATGAAAAAAAGCATAAAAAAAGCATAAAAAGCATACACGTAAATACAAAAAATTATGAAAAATAACACAAAAAAATCGCATGCCTGGTAGAATAACATAAATAACGAAGAGAGGAGCAAATGGTTGCAGCTGATATCAAAAGCATATTTTTATAAAACATTAACTAATATAAGGAAACTTGACTCATTTGAAGGCGAGACAGAGATCACAACTTTTTGTATACTTGAAATCGATGTATAAAGAAAAAACATACCACTCGAAAGGACACTTATAAAACAACAGTTTTAAAATAATAAAACAACATATTATTGTAGTATAGTATTGTAACCACAAAGCTATATAACATATACCTTTCTTCTCAAACAACGTCAAGTGGTCTATGAAAATTTCGAAAAATTTCCGATTTTGAAAATTAGGAGTTCATGAGGAAGGGGACCAGACGCATACCTCGTGATATAAATATTTCCTCAAAATTCTTTTTATTTGTGAAAGTTATTGAAGGTTGAAATTTGGAACATGATAAAATTGTAAAACTATTTTCTTATAAACTATATGTACATACATACATATAAATCGATGAAATTTTTTGAAGTAAAAGAAAAATGTTCGTGCTATATTATAAATATTTTTTCATGATCCATTTGTTTAAAAAATAATATTTTACATAATTTTTTGTTAAACAATTGATTTTTTTAAGTGTTCTTCACGCTAAAAAAAAAAACTGGAAAGTATGTGACACAACACGGAAAATATTCACCTTTAATAATCTGCAAAAAATTTTTTGTTCATTCATACCGTTCCCAAGATATTGAATTTTTTGTTCCCCTACTGCTCTTAAAACGTATTTTATCATCCTCTAAATTTCAACCTTCAATAACTTTAACAGAAAAAAAATTTGACGAAATATTTATATTACGAGGTACGAGGGGACCTTCCTAATGAACTGCTAAATTTCAAAATCGGAGATTTTTCGAAATTTTCATGGACCACTTGACGTGGTTTGACCCACATGGTTTTATATTGCAATTTAATTTACTATAAGAGATAATTTTTAAGCTATTTTCACTACACAGTCCGCGTGTTTCTATTGTCTCACTCTCTCGCTTTTCGTAGCGCGTACGAATGGGATAGAACAAAAGTGTATTTACTGTTGGTTTTACTGATTTTTTAAGAAATATCTTTGATACAACCAGTGGTAAATTGCAAACTTTTATCTTATTTTTTTTTGATCGACCTATTACTTTCCGGACAAACCCTGTATGAACAGAAGATACTTTAGCGTAAGATGATCTCTAAAAAAAACCTTGAGAGCAGCCTTAATTTACCTCTTGGGGAGAATAATTACTAATTGAACGTTTTTGTATTGAACTTTTCTAGAAACAGGTTGGCGAAAACCGGAGAGTTGCTGCTAGTAGCAATTTTTACAAACACTTTTCTGCTCACTTGACCCCCCCCCCCCCATATTGTCCCCACATCACCGATCCTATTGGCGTAGTTGCCGCAGTTTTTGTCTCCAGAATGTCAGCATGTTCGTTATCGTTATGCATGGCAAGCCTATTAAGGTTTTTGATGCACCCAGCACCATTGCCGATTTGATTTCAACGACGGACGAGATTGTCTTAGGTGCTTTCTCTAAAATAACCTCGGCACACTCAACAATGAGGTAGACCTCAGCAGAGGGAATGCCTTGGAAACATTGACACTTATCGTTTGGTTTGCCGATTCGCTGCTGCTGCCTCTATATCATTGCTGGGTACTGCTTATTATGTACTTTCAGAGTATGGAATCCCCAGCTTCAGCGTTTTTAAACTACTCAGTTTATTAAAATTGTGTCTTATGACTTCTGTTGTCTTAAAGCACTTATAATACATATCTTATATATGTAAGCTGTTAGGCGGATGTCAGGATAGAACTAGATCGAAAGTTTTAGCTTAGGCTTATGTATGTAAGCAGTTATTTCGTAAACCTTTTTTTATTTATGAACTTTCCCCTGTGGGTTCTTCCTTAGCTCAAATACTTGAGTTGGGCTTGTGGGCTCCTCTAGTTTCAGGCTACCATACTATTGCGGAGGTGGCCATAAAGGCAGCAGTAGATGTACTGCTCCGAAGTGCAACGTTCTTCAGAGAGGTATTCACAATTTCATATGAATGGAAGCGAGCCGGGCTTGCTATGTCTTCTTGCGTTCTGGCGTTGGACCTTTGGACCTTCAGTACCTCAGCAAGCGTTGGTCAACAGCCAGAACTTCTGCGACTCTTGGCTCAGAATGATCCGTATCAGATTCGCCTAACCTCTGACCCTTAGCAAAGCCAATCTCCCCGCAACTGTAGTGTTCTAACTGGTCGGTTACAGGCGGCCCGGCTAACTATTCTGTCGGACGATTTTTGCTAAAGCTATATGGAAGAAGGCGAGGAAGAAGCGTTTTATCACTTCCTCCTTTATTGGCCTGCCTTTGCTAAAATGAGATTACAATTTCTCGGAAGACTTACCGGTGAACCTGGTGAAGTAGCAGGAATTGATATTAACGATTTTAATAAATTTATGGCAAGCTTCGGATATACATCGATGTTAGAGCAACCCTACGATCTAACCTAACTTGTTCGATTTCGGGATTACTCTTCTGCAAAGTGAACCGTAAGCAGTTCTTCGAATTATTGCCTGTTAGCAAAGCTTGAGCTTGGACAAAGCTAAAACGACTCAGCTTGTCACGTTGATCATTTATATATTTTTATATACTTCATGGTGTTTTCGACTTTTGATGGTTGAAATTCTTCGATGAGTAAATGTCCCGAAAAGAAAGATCCGTAAATATTAATATGGAAATAAACGTAAGTTTAAGTCGCTATAGGAAAATGTTTTCCTACTATTGATGCTTCTAAAATGCTATTACCATTGCTGCATAGCTTTGTGTTGCAAACGCCATGTTGCATCCAGTATGCAAAATGCAGCAATTTGTGTCGAAATAATTATAAGTTTGTGGCGCATACCAATAACCTCGCAAACATACACACACGATTTGCTTGCATAAGCATGTGCTGTAATTTTCTGTTATTGTTGCTACCAGCTTTTATTAAGCCAGCCAAGAAAATTCCTTTTTATTGTTATTGTAATTTCACTCCCATTCGCACAAAGTGAAGAAAACAGTTAAAATCGCATGGCGAAAGACTGGAAACGATGCGCACGCAAAATGAATTTTCATGGAATTTCAATGGTGGCACTGAAGCATACTTACAAACATACACACACAAAAATGCCAACCAACACACGCAGATGCGCATGCGGGATATAAAATGCACTTTATTTATCGTTAAAACCCATTTTTAAGAAACACATTAAATTTTAGCGCTTGAACACTCTGTAATAATAAATTATGTAGTATCTTGTTATCGACTTTTATAAATTGCTTCAGGAGAGCCTTTCCCATCTGCATATATATGCACAGTTGCATGCAAACGTTGTATCTTCTTGGAACTTTTCAAGAGCCCATAGAGCCAAGCGATGTCGCTTGGAGATGTCGAGCGGCTTCAGTTCTTGCACAAGCTGTATTTTGTACGCTTTCAATTTAAGATTTCGATGTAAAAGGCGCCAAGTCGTTGCATACGTCAGTCCGAATTGCTGCGAACGGCAACGAATCGACTCTCCACGGTCTTCGTGTACACTCTCAGTTACGGCTGCTATATTTTTATACCCTGAACAGGGTATATTAAGTTTGTCACGAAGTTTGTAACACCCAGAAGGAAGGTTCGGAGACCATATAAAGTATATATATAAATGATCGGTAAGTCGAGCTGAGTCGATTTAGCCATGTCCGTCTGTCTGTATATATACGAAGTTCAGTTTTTAAGATATCGTTTTGAAATTTTGCAAACGTCATTTTCTCTGCAAGAAGCTGCTCCTTTGTCGGAACTGCCGATATTGGATCGCTGTAACATATAGCCGCCATACAAACTGGGCGATCGGAATCAAGTTCTCGTATGGAAAGCTTTCACATTTGACAATATATCTTCACAAAAGTTGGCACAGGTTATTTTCTAAGGCAAGAGTGAAATCACCGAAGAAAATGTTTAGATCACTTTCACATTTGACAAGATATATTCACGAAATTTGGTATAGATTATTTTCTAAGGCAACAATGTAATCTCCGAAGAAATTGTTCAGATCGGTTAACTATAGCATATAGCTGCCATACAAACTGAACGATCGGAATCAAGTTCTTGTATGGAAAACTTTCACATTTGACAATATATCTTCACAAAAGTTGGTATATATTATTTTTTAAGGGGGTATTCATATGTAATTACTTCGAAAAATCGATTTTTTTTTATTTTGGCAGTAAAACCTATTGAAAACATGCTGTGAAAAATTCAGACCGAAATTCATAGTTTTCGATAAGTTACAGCCCATAGTCGCCGACGTGTCGTGAGCGACTATCTACCAGGCGCCATGACAAGTCTCGCATTTTTCTTGAATCATCATTTTCTGAAACTGTCGTGGTCCTTAAAAAAAAGTATTCAACCGATTACTTTAAAATTTACATATGTTCTTCTACTCATTTATAGTTATCGTCCCTACCAGAATTGTTTATTTTCGAAAATATTTTCATATATTTTTTTTTTTTAAATTTTTAACGAAAAAAAAACAAGATTTTCGTCACTTTTTTTGAAGTTCGGCATTTTTTTAATGAAATTGATTATATTTGGAACAATTACATGAACAGCCGCTATCACCATGACCAATGAACTACTCTTTTTTTGTTGGGGACTACTTTGATTTAAAAAAAAATATATATTAAAAATGTAAAAAACGAAAAAAAAAAATTTTTTTGTACATTTCAAAATACAAATAAAAATATATTAAAAAATTAAAATGATTGAATTTTGTTGTCGCATAAAAAAAAATTCCTAAAAAGTGGTAAAATGTAAGCGTTCATATGAGAGTACCCCCTTAAAGCAACAATGTAATCTCCGAAGAAATTGTTCAGATCGGATTACTATCGCATATAGCTGCCATAAAAACTGAATGATCCGAATCAAATGCTTATATGGGAAACTTCTTCATTTGACGATATATCTTCACGAAATTTGGTATGAGCTATTGTTTATAGAAATAATGTAATATCAAAACAAATTGTTCAGATCGGATTACTATAGCTATAGCTGCATACAAACCGAACGATTGGAATCAAAGGCTTGTTGGAAAACTTTCGCATTTGACGTGGTATCTTCACGAAATTCGGCATGGATTACTGCTTAAGGTAACAATATAATGTCCAAAAAAATTGTTCAGAACGGCTTACTATAGCATATAGCTGCCATACAAACTGAATGATCGGAATCAAATGCTGGTATGGAAAAATTTTGCATTTGACAAGATATTTGGTTGTCAAAAAAGTCTTGCGGTATTTTCGCTTGTTGGCGCTGAAAGCGCGTAGTTCTAGTTTTATTCGTTGCATCGGGTCATACTATACCTTTTTGGAAAGCTCATTTCACGCGCTAACACCTGTTTGATTGATTGTTGTTTTTTTTAAGTCGTTCGTGAGTTATAGCGTCGCAAACATGGATTCTGGTGTAGAGGTGGTCGAAGATGCGCCACGCTTCGGAAGGCCTGTCGTCGAAAATTGCGATAAAATCGCTGAATTGGTCGAAAGAGACCGGCATAGTAGCAGCCGTAGCATCGGTCAAGAGCAAGGCATGAGTCATCAAAAATTCTTTTCAATTTCAATAAAAAAAAATTCAATAAAAATACCGCAAAACTTTTTTGACAACCCATTATATTCACGAAATTTGGTATAGATTATTTTTTAAAGCTACAATAAAATCTCTAAAAATCTTGCTCAGAACGGATTACTATAGCATATAGCTTTCATACAAACTGAACACATAGTTACTAACAGAAATGCACCTGTGAAGGGTACTTAGCTTCGGTGCAACTGAAGTTAACGTTTTTTCTTGTTTTTACTGCCAATCTAATCGAATTATTGATGGTGATATTTAAATAAATAAGGGTTTGGCTAGGTAGGTAATAAATGGAATGGCTGTCTAACGACGCACCTAGGGATTTAGGAGGCCCATTGTGAAACCATCGGAACTAAAAACCCTCACTCTATTGTCGTCCTTCTGAACCATTCCGTGCTTCTGATGAAGTTCATTAGTACGAAAAGTTTATCTGTGCAACCTCCGAAATATCGTCAAGAAACCCAAACTTTACTTTCGCATAGAAGAATTGTATAAGCTTTTTGCCGTGTTCTGGGCCCGGCACCCGGCCGCAGTGTGTTTTGGCGCTTGTACTTCAAATGTCTTTTAATTAGAAGGAATCTTATTCAAAGGCTTTAATATCAGTTCAAGTTGAGTACTATAACACTATTTCTGACAAGACTTTGATTGACGCCAGCGTGTCTCCGACCGTGACTCGACACCCCTTTCTCATTCTCTTCTGGAAGGGAAGGCAATTTTGGGGACCGAATTCAAAATCATTTCTGTAGGTTTTCCAAAATTTGTGGTAGATTCAGGAACTTCGCTGCCAGTTGCTTACAAGACAAGCAATAATAGTAAAATGCAGAAAAACTGCGGGATTTTGTTACCGGAAATGGCGTTCCCCTTGGCTCGTCGAAATTTATGGCATTTTATATTATTATATTATTAGAAGTTTTAGATTCGGAATTTTCTGATTTTAGGCTAAAGAGAAGCGATACAAACATATTTAACAAAACTCCTAGGTTGCGCTTAATTCAATACCATATTAAAATAAGCATATTATACCTGAACTGATGCCGTGAGCTCCGTTAATAGCACCGAGATAAAAAAAATGTCATGTCATAATATCACTTACCGTTTATTAAAGGCTGGTTAAGGAATAATTAACTTGCATAGGCATGGGTGCCATGCCATAGCAGAATCGCAGATAACTGTAAAGCTGATAAGCTGGCAAGGAAAGGTACTTTAGTTCAGCTATGAGATACGAGAACGGGTCGGTGTTCTCCTCTCTTCTTGTGTTTTTCTATTTGATAGCTGGGATTCTCGGGAGCGCTGGGTTTTTATTGACCCACCATTGTTACAGGTTTTCTAGAAATTCAAAAAACGTAATTCTAACTGTTACGTACTATAGTTAAAGAGCTCGCCCAGAGATTGTTGACTTCAGTAAACGCTGCACCAAAAACAACAAGTTAGCATAATAAATTATATAGCGAACATGTCTCCGTGCTTGTATGTGTGTGAGCGGCTCAATTGTTGCTGATCAACGATTTGTGGTGCCACGCGCTCGCTCCTTGACGCGCCGGTGAGAGATACTCGCAGCGTGGACATTAGTTGCACGGTATATTGCATGACGTATAAGCAACCGCAGAACGCAATAACCAACATGAGATGATGACAATGACGACAACAACAATAGCATTATCAACAATAGCCATTGTACATGCCAAAGTACATACAACAATGTGTTGAACAGTAATAGTGGCAGTTGGTCATGTAGTCGCATCTAAGGGCCCCTATCTCCTACCAATGTGAACACCACTTCCTAGTACGAGTATTGTTCCATGAGGTTTGCACTCGCCCGGTTACGTTTCAATTTGCGGTTTACTTTTGTTGTCCGTTGTATGTATGTTGCAACTGTTTTGCTGCACTCGCAGCTGAGCTGGGTTCATTGGGTTGTTTGCGGCGTGACGGTGTCGCTGTGTGGCGCGCTTGCACGCACGACAGTCACTTTGGCCACGTCTCTGCCATTAATTAAACTCGCATTGTAATTAACAATTTTCTGTCAAATCGCGTGCAAATACCGATTTGGCTGCCATGCAACGTACATATACTGGCATATGCAATACATGTGTACCGGCAGCAGCACAACCGCAAGCAACATTGATGCGACAAGTTGCAACAAGTTCTGTTAGTAGTTGTTGTTATTTTTTTTTGTTGTAAGTGTTTACCCAGCCTCACTACTCCTATTTGCCAAAACCGGCTTAGTTTGTGGTTTAGTCCTTAGTTGGTGTTGTGTTGTTGTGGTCAACGCATTCGCTATGCCACTATCCCGTTATTTAATGGCAGCCGAGTGATAAATTGAAATGCGTCCAAATTGATAGGCGTAATCTGGGCACGAATTGTCAATTCTACAGTCTTACTTCGTGGTTAGTTCGCTTTAGTGGAGTATTGAGATATTCGTGTTGGAAGTGAGGTCTTGTTTCCTACTATGGAAGCTTACATCCTAGATCCTATATTCAAAGGTTAGATTCCAAAAGACACTAGGGGAGCAGGACTCTACTACTTCTTTGCCGACGAATCCGAAATGGACTGCGGAGTAGGGTCAGGGGTATACTCCAATGATCTTTACAACTCTCTTTCTATCCGTCTACCAAACTCAGGCAACATTTTCCAAGCGATTCGGCTTTGTAATAGTACCGGCACCTCAGAAAACATTTGAATCTAAGCTTTTGCAGCGTGAAATCTCATTGAAATTTTTAACAGACATTCTACGCACAACAAATGTAATTAAAATATGGAAACAAAAGGGCACTCGGATTATAGGATAATGTAAAAAAAAGAGAACGAGAGCTATTCTGGGATTGAAAGGCGATTGAAGAGTCACCAGAAAAGCTCAAGCTTAAATCATGGTAGTAACGTCTAAAAGCTTTTAAGAGTTTAAAGTTCCAGTATGCAGGATTTTGTATTTTTTTTCACCCCCAGAGTGGAACGTAAGAGAAACGTGGAACTACTTGAATTTAGCAAAGCTCATCTTAAAATGCTTCCTCAATCTACAAAGATCTGGTGATAAATATCTGAGAGTTATGGAAATCAAATTCTCTTTTGTGTGAGAACAGTCATACGACCTAATACATTTTTCTTTTAGCAGATAATCATGGTACGGAACTATTACTAAAGATCCGAAATCAATCCAATATAAGCGAAGTCTAAATGAAAAATCTTGTAAAAGACTTACGAAAAAAAGTTACTTTGAAGCAAAATCGGCTTTGAAAACCTTTTCGTTTGGTTCGCTTATGCTTATTGCGGTAAAAATAAAAGCTTCAAATTCAGCATTAACAATTATCTGTTGAGATGAAAAACTATGTATCGAACTGGTAGATCAGATATCTCAAATATATCTCAAAACCACTGTTGGAATTAACCCTCGAAAAAATTTGTGAAGTATTCTCGAAGGAAAGTTCTTATGTTCATGTATAGGTCATAAATAGTTTGCAAACCCTAGTAGATATCTTAATGCAATATACTTACAAGTAGTTCTGTAATAAAAATTTTTCCGAAGTTTTTCTCTAAGAAGTGGAGTAAAAGTCTTGCGAATTCTGATTCAACAGACCTTATATCTATAGCTAAATATTTAATTATTCATCCATTGATTTGAACACTTCGATACCTGTGATCTTTCTTTAGATTCAAGTTGTATTATAAATTCGAGTTTGCCGCTTTGTGTTTATGAACAAACTCTGAGCTTAACAGCAAAAACAGGGTTTTTATGACGTATGGAAGAAAATTGTGGTAAACTCAATGTTTGTTTGAAGTGTTTAATGCAAAAGTCCGAAATAGAGATTAAATTCGAGTATGCGGTGGAAAATGAACTTAATATAACTTCGACTGATAGGCTTTCTGCATTCATTTTCGAATTTTCTCAATAAGTTAGAAACTTTATGCTTATGTGTCCTTCGTAAGTAGCCTGTACCAACTGGGCGTTTAAAAAACCCCGAGTTTGACATAAAAAACACAAAAATTGTTTTCGCAATGAATTAAAGGAAATTATGGTAAACACAGTGTGACTACATAAGGTTTGATGCTTAACACCAAATTAGTTACTATATGTAATAAAGTTTATGGCTAAACACCAAATTAGATATTAAACCCGAGATTGTTGCGCAAGGAGTAAATTAAATAATGACAAACTCTTCATTTTTTAAGATGAATTGAAAGAATTTGTGTTAAACTTTTTTTAATTCAAAGGGTTTAATGCTAAGCTCGAAATGAAATTGATATTAAACTCGAGTTTGCAACGCATAGTGACATTTTTGTAAGCTGCCACGTATGACTGCATGGCTTGCACCTCATTCTTAAAACTTCTCTACATATTAAACGCCGTATGCTTGTGAGTCGTCCCTAAGTAGCCACTTAAGTACTTAGCAAACATATGCTTAAGTTCAGGGATTAAATAAAATTGTGGTCAAAAATAAAATGGCAAGTTTAAACATTAGTAATGCTTGCAAATGGCTATCACCAGTGACCTGCCCACAAACACACACACACGCAACCCAACGCACTTCAAAGGAGACTTTTATTTTAAGTAAAACCACAAACAACAAGTAAGGAAGGGCTAAGTTCGGGTGCCACCGAACATTTTATACTCTCGCACGATAAAGTGATAATCGAGATTTCATTATCAGTCATTTACATATTTTTCAAATACCGTATTTGTGTAAAGTTTTATTCCGTTATCATCATTGGTTCCTAATGTATATATTATACAGAGAAGGCATCAGATGGAATTCAAAATAGCGTTATATTGGAAGAAGGCGTGGTTGTGAACCGATTTCACCCATATTTCGTACATGTCATCAGGGTGTTAAGACAATATTACATACATTTCATTGAAATCGGTTGAGTAGTTCCCGAGATATGGTTTTTGGTCCATAAGTGGGCGATGCCACGCCCATTTTCAATTTTTAAAAAAAGCCTGGGTGCAGCTTCCTTCTGCCATTTCTTCCGTAAAGTTTAGTGTTTCTGACGTTTTTTGTTAGTCGGTTAACGCACTTTTAGTGATTTTCAACATAACCTTTGTATGGGAGGTGGGCGTGGTTATTATCCGATTTCTTCCATTTTTGAACCGTATATGGAAATGCCTGAAGGAAACGATCCTATAGAATTTGGTTGACATAGCTATAGTAGTTTCCGAGATATGTACAAAAAACTTAGTAGGGGCGGGGCCACGCCCACTTTACCAAAAAAATTACGTCCAAATATGCCCCTCCCTAATGCGATCCTTTGTGCCAAATTTCACTTTAATATCTTTATTTATGGCTTAGTTAAGACACTTTATAGGTTTTCGGTTTCCGCCATTTTGTGGGCGTGGCAGTTGGCCGATTTTGCCCATCTTCGAACTTAACCTTCTTATGGAGCCAAGAAATACGTGCAACAAGTTTCATCATGATATCTCAATTTTTACTCAAGTTACAGCTTGCACGGACGGACGGACGGACTGACAGACAGACATCCGGATTTCAACTTTACTCGTGACCCTATATCTGACTCTTTTAGTTTTAGGACTTACAAACAACCGTTATGTGAACAAAACTATAATACTCTCCTTAGCAACTTTGTTGCGAGAGTATAAAAATAAAAGGGAAAATAAAATGGGCTTAGACAAAGCAAGTAGCACTTGATTTCCCGAAGTGCTTGGCTACTCGCAACAAAGAATGTGTGTGTGGTCACTTCAGTGGGTCGACAAAGAAAGTAGCACAAATTAGTTTTTATTTTGAAGCTCCCTTTTGCGTGGCACAAACAGGCAAGAAGAAGAGTACTAAGTAGCAGAAAATTGAGTATTTGCACAGCCATTGTAATTGTATAATTACAGGCAATGCGTTGTATACTGAAAGGATACGTGCACGAACATATGTATGAGGTGAAAGTAAAGAGGATGCAAGAACACGTCTAAGTAACTGTACAAACAAAAGTGCTGAAGGAAGATGGAAAAAGATGAAAGAATGATTGTATATATGAGGGTTTTTTGTTTTTTGTTTTTTTTTTGTTTTTTTTTTATGTCGAGATGTAAAAAAAATCATCAAAAGACACTGTTGCCCTTACAACAGTAGTGTGGGACTTTAACCCACTAAAAAAAACATCTCAATAACGACACATAGCTTTGGTGAATTGCCCTGCGGAACTACCGATTAAGTATTACATCGCAGAGCAACCTAAGCCTATTGACTATAACGTCTCAGAGATTTTCGAACTGGTTTTGGCTGTTTGCCTCGCTATATCGCAGTCCCTCTAGTCTTCGCTGCTCTTGAATAACCTTATCGGCCCAGTGCTTAACATGGTTCCATACCTGCTTTGACCGCAGCATGTGTGACACTATGTTATCTGGCATTATTCTTTCAGAAATTTCCGTTTCTAAAAATGTCCTATCCTCCTCATATTTTGGGCAGAGGAAAAAGATATGTTCGGCATTCTCTTTTCCATAACCACAAGATGAGCATATTTCTACCTCATCATGGCCATATTTGTGGAGGTATTCCCTAAAACAGCCATGACCACTTAATAGCTGCGTCAAGTAAAAATCAACGTCGCCATGCTTTCTGCTAACCCAGGTTTCCACATTTGCAATCAACCTGTGTGTCCATCGTCCTTTGGGCGCTGAACCCCACATAGATTGCCATTCTTTCAGACTCTGCTGTCTTTCTTCCTCGCGCTCTCTAGCTGTTAGGGGCTTGCCGTTACTTTTGCTTTTACTGTACACTCTCTTTAACTCACTAGCCATTATTTCAGGTGGCATTATGCCTGCAATCACTCCTGCGGCTTCGTGAGACACCGTACGGAAGGCGCTGGCAACTCTAAGCGCACTTAACCGAAACAAGGATCTTATCGGTTTCGCATATGTTTTTTGTTTTAGAGCATTAGCCCACATTGGTGCTGCATACATGACTACTGACTGAGTCACTTTTGCCAATAATAGCATGTATTTATGAGGGTGCGATTGTGTGTTTGTAAATAATGGCATGCTTGAGCAAACAAGTGACCGACAATCCCACACGGACTTAGAAAGTCATATATAAGAGCGTGTATGTGGTGGGGAAATACAGTATACCTATTACATTAGAAAAGTTTGATGGCTCCGATCTAGCCCTTAGCAGGAAATTCATCAAGGAAGGTCAAGCTGAAGGTCGAGTTAGAGGTCAAGCCAGTCACGGCGGTAGATTCTTCGGTATCTGAGACTTCAAAGGTATGGATGGATTTCCATAACTCCTATTTAAACCAGTTCGTTGTACGGGCTTATGAACCAACCTCTCTGTATTTTGTTATCTGAATGCTTGGTTGAAAGCTTAATATTCTCGATTTAGACACCCAGCTTGATCAAGGACGTTCGACTTAGAAGTCAAGTGAGGTGTTAGTCAACCTTCCAACCAACCTTTTTGCATCTTCTTAACTGAATGTCTAATTTAGAAAGGCTTAACAGTCTCGATATAGAGTCTCAGCTGGAACTTCATCAACGAAGTTCATACTGGAAGTCGAACCAGAAAGCAATTGAGATTCCAGTCAGCCAGCCACGACAATGAGATCTTCGTTATCTTGGGTTGAAAGGTACGGTTGGTTTTCTTCAATTCATATTTAAATCAGTTTGAATCTTCCTCACATAGTCTGCATGGGCTTTTGAGCCCAACTTTCTGCATTTTCTTATCTGGATGTGTCATGTTACATTCTTCTTCTTAATTGGCGTAGACATCGCTTACGCGATTATAGCCAGTCGCTTCTTCTTTTCGCTACGTGGCGCCAATTGGATATTCCAAGCGAACCCACCACCTTCTCCACTTGGTCCTTCCAAAGGGAGTGGAGGTCTTCCTCTTCCTCTGCTTCCCCCGGCGGGTACTGCGTCGAATACTTTCAGAGCTGGAGTGTTTTCGTCCATCCGGACAACATGACCTAGCCAGCGTAGCCGCTGTCTTTTAATTCGCTGAACTATGTCGATGTCGTCGTATATCTCGTACAGCTCATCGTTCCATCGAATGCGGTATTCGCCCTGGCTAACGCGCAAAGCACCATAAATCTTTCGCAGAACTTTTCTCTCGAAAACTCGCAACGTCGACTCATCGGTTGCTGTCATCGACCAAGCCTCTGCACCATACAGCACGACGGGAATTATGAGCGACTTATAGAGTTTGGCTTTTGTTCGTCGAGATTTTACTTTTCAATTGCCTACCGGTTGGCAAGAGCGATCCTGCGTTGGACATTACAAAAGCTTAATTGTTTCGATCTAGACCACGTGCTGCATTATGGTAAAGTTTAAGGTTAAGCGTGATGTTAGCTGAGAGTCTGTAACCAGCCAGTCAAGGCACTGAGCTTCTTTGTTAATTGGGACTTGGAAGGTATGGTTGGATTTTCTTTTTCCTGTTCAATACAGTTTGAATCAGTTTGTATGTGATGATAAACCATTCTTACTGCATCTTATTATCTGGATGTGCAATGTTACATTTAGAAAATTAGGCTTAAGTGTCGATCCAGATCCCCGATAGACATTTATCAAGGCGAGTCTAGCGAAAGTCTGCAGTCGATAGCCAGTTAAACAATAAATTAAAGTCCTCCGGTATCTGGGACTTCAGAGGTTGATGTTCGATTTATCTCCTGTTAAAGAAAATAATTTGGTGGAGTTTAAAATGTTCTCATATGGCGGTAGGGGTGGTTCTCGTGCTATTTCGTTCGTTCAATTTCAAGCTATAATAAAAGAAAGAGGTTGAGTAGTGGCTGAGCTCTGGTATTTCACTGAAAAGTGAACGATATAATTACTTTTTAAGTAAACGGCATTTTGTAAGCGTGGTAATGGTTCGGTTTCACTAATCGGCCATATTGATCTCCTCAGAGAGCCAAGATACACAAGTTTTATAGAGATGTCTTAATTTTATTCAAGTTAAAATTTGTACAAGAAAATGGATAGATAATAATATTCTGTAAAATAAGTTCTGGCTTGTGTTTTTTTGGATATACTTATCAATTAAATCTATCTATGGACTACACTTATAACTTTTATGTACTTAAATGAGTTCCGATGTCTTAACTAGGTTTCTAAGACCACCAGCAGAAATAGGTGCTTCTATGGCCGTCTATGTAATATTTTATGATTTCCGATATTTACTAATGTTGTCACCACTGTTTACGGCAGTGCTGGCAGTGTAAGTATGTACATACATATATTTTTGTTTTTCCAATAACAAATTGAATAATTTAACCCCAAATAAACAGTAGAACATAAAAGTATGTCACATACGGGTATATATGAGGATAATGAAAGGAAAATACGCCTCAGGGTTGTGAAAAATAATCAATTGTGTCATACCTCACACAATTAAAAACAACTCAAGAGTAATTATTTCGAACAGGCAAAATTTGTATAGCCAATAATAACTGCTTTAATTGGTGTGTTCGTTTTATTTTTGTTTTCAACTATCATGTTCTTTTCACTGCGAATATATTCGTGCTCAAAATTATACCCGCAAGTGTCTCAATTAAAATTTTAATTGGAAATTTTCTCAATGTGAGTGACTCAGTTTGAGCTCTATGAAGCGAGGTGAGAGAGGCAAAATTGCAAGCTATAAGAATGTGAACACAAACATACATATATACCTTTTTGGATAAATGAATGAAAGTGAAATAAACAAGAAGAAAAAAATTCGGTTACCCCGTAGCTTAAATAAAAAGGATTCCTTGCAAGAACTTTGATCGGTGTAGGTATCGGTTTGTATGGTAGCTATAGACTATGGTGATCCGATATCGTGGGTTTGAGAAATGAGCAGCTTCGTGTGAAAATAAGAACGCGTTCAAAATTTCAGATCGATTTCTTAAAAACTAAGGGACTAGATAGCGATACATACAGAAGGGTTGTTGGTATATCCAAAAAGCCTTTTTTGTTCGTAAGACGACGTGTAAGCTCTAGAGTCATAGATTTTGTTTGCTTTTTACGGTATTGGTCTCACTGTATTAGCTTATGCAAGTAGGTAATAACTTGACTACCAGCAGGTAACTCGGTTAATATCATTTGGGTTCCAAGTCATGAAGGAATAAGTAGAAGTAATGAAAAGGTAGACGAGTTAGTCCGTTACTCGGGGGCAGCTGGCAACACTATTCCTTTAAGCTGTTCTAGATTCATTCATTCAGCTTCTTCAAGGGTTGTTTGAAGCAATGGACCCCAGCGAAACACTTCGGGTTCTGGGAGCAATATGGGGCATGCCACAAAGGGAACTGAGTAATTTTGTAGGGATCATCATGCGGCACCACCTTTAAGATCCCAGCTTCAGAAAATGAGAAAAGTGGATTCGCCGCAATGCAGCGCATATACGGAGGATGCTGATCTATTGGAACATCACCTACGCGTTGATGAGACGGGTTATACGAGATTTGACAATTAAGTAATGAGACTGATTTTATTGCCGCGCTTGTGGTAAATCTGTGACCTTGAAATTCCCTTTCTCTTTTCCGGCATCCCACCCCTCTCCATTGATATCTTTACGATCGTTCTAGCTTGTTTAGTTCGCCTGCTGCGTCAAGTTGAGTAGACGTGTGCTTGTAGTGCTCGTCACGAAAATGGAAAAACGAAATCAAGAGCAACGCTTCGCTATAAAATTTTGCTCCAGATTGGGCGAAACAGCTTCGCAAACGTACGCTAAAATTGTAAGAGTGTATGGTGATAGTGCTCTTAGTCGTGCCCAGTCGTGCCCAAGCTCACAATGGTTGTCTCCGCGCGCCCCCCGCCCGAAAAAAGCTCGCATGAGCAAGTCGAAGGTGAAAACGATGATTATTGCCTGTTTTGATAGCTGTGGAATCATCCACAAAGAATTCGTTCCACCGGGGAAAACAGTGAATCAAGTCTATTATTGCAAAGTACTCGAAAGATTGCGAAAACGAGTCAACAGGGTGCGCCCAGACATCGCTCGTAACTGGTCCTTCATCACGACAACGCGCGGTGCCACACTGCCCTCAGCGTGTCCCAGTATTTGGCTTCTAAAGGGATCACCGTGTTGCTACAGCCGCCTTATTCGCCCGACATGTCACTCTGTGAATTTTTTTTGTTTCCTAAAACAAAATCGGTGGTCAAAGGAACCCATTTTGAGTCGATTACGGACATCCAGGCGGCCGTGACGAGGGTACTCGCGGACATCCCAGTCGAAGCGTTCCAGAAATGTTACGAAGCATGGAAAACGCGCTGGAATCGCCGTATAGCTGCCCAAGGGGACTACTTTGAAGGGGATGGCAGAGTTGTAGAATAATTTTCAAATATACGGTTTTTATGGAATCAGTCTCATTACTTAATTCTCATACCTCATATTCCACGGCTCTCAATACTCAAACTTAATAGACCTTGGGCAGCTGGAGAGAAAAAATCTGATTTTTTACCAAAGGGTGATATTTAACTAACCATCAGCCTCTTCAAACTTCCCTTATTTATGTATAGCAAAAATCCTTCAAACAGCTATCTTTAGCCGGTGGCTTCCTTTCGTCTAAACACTTGCTATATTAAGTACCGTTTTTTTCCTGTACTACAAACGCACTACTTAATGCATTGATTGCAAAATGAATTCGCCAATTGAGTTTCGATTAAGAATTTAATTACACCACAATTAAGCAATTCACACATACTCAAACAAAAATATTTGCGTTGTAAACAAGCCTTGTCCGGTGGTAAGAGCACAACCAGCTTGTGGCCAACGGCTTGGCTGTTAAGAGCTGAGGGCTATCAAGCGGCGAATGAGGATGGTCTAACGAATACATACATATGGGAATGTGTGAATTTGTGTACTTATGTGTGCATGTTTGTGTTTGTCCCCCTTGAATTCAGTTGAACTTGTTAATGCCTTTAGTGCACTTTTGTTACTTACGCTCTACTATTGTTATTGTTGCTGCCTCTCGCCGTCTCTCGTAGCCGTCCTGTTCAGTTTTTCTTCCATTTTAGTAGCCTCGTTAGCACTATGTTTGCTGTTTTAGCAGCCATTTTAAAAATAGCCATACTTACGAGCAGCCACACCAGCGCCGTTAAAAACCCACATGCACTCACACAGGCACGTACATATATTTACAAACTTACCACTTGCATGTAATGACTGCTGTTTCTTTGCTTCAAAACTAGCGATTTTTCTACGATTTCGTCGTTTGCTTTTGCTTTAGTTGCTTCAGCTAATGTCTGAGTCTGCTCGCCTCGCCTCAATTCGCACTGGTCTGTCGTTAATGCCTCGGGCGCTTAGTGAGTGAAATGATGTTTGTTTTTGTTGTTGAAAGTTAGTAAGTTTCTATTGAAATTGAAGAGAAATGTTTAGGCCAACCAAAAGACATTACCGCTGAGTTAGTTTTTGGGTTAGTTATTATTGGCACTTTCGTGTTCCTTTCATTGGAATTGTAGTACTGCGTTGAATGAAGAAGACTCCTTACAAACAATCTACCATGACATTATTGTCGTCTCGCCACTTGATCAAGACGAGGTGAAAACTCTAAGGCGGATCAAGAACAACGAAGCCCCTGGGGCTGATGGATTATCGGCTTAGTTGTTAAAAGCTGGCGGAGAATCGGGAAGGACCTTTCACCACCATTCAATACCCGATAATATTTTAGACAGCGTAATTTTTGCCGTTCGTCTTCTTCAACTAATCTGAACCGCAGTGGGACTGGCTACTTTAAAAGTAAAATGCAACTGGGGTACGGCGATGATTTTGACATCGTAGGCCTTAACAACAAAGCCTTTTCCAGTCTGGAAAAAGAAGCTTTGTGGTAAACGAGAGCGAAACACTGTCGGTAGCTATAAATTTAAAAAAAAAGTTAAAGATTTGTATATTTCGAAACTTGTATAAATTCGACCAATAATCTAAGCCGGGTCGGCAGGCAATTGTGAAGCAGTTCCCTTTCTCGACGAAGAAAAATTACGCTCTATAAGTCTCTCATAATTCCAATCCTATTATACGGTGCAGAAACATGGACGATGTCGAGCCAAGCTGAGAAAGTAATTGAAGTATTCGAATTTGATAATGTGAAGAGCTTCACTCTATGTTTATTTGGTGACTCAACAAGGTCATCACTACTCTCTAAAATCAAGGAATGTGGAGTTATTTGAGTTTCCTTCCTTATTTGTTTTCGAGTATCTTATGAGTAGTATTTTTATAGAGATTTTCCAAGCCAATATTGACTTCCTTCGATTTTCAATAACCTATGTTTATTGTGTGACTTAATATGTGTCCTCTTACTACTTCATCAATAAATTGAGTATATGTGACTAGGGAATCTGATTAGATTAAACCACAATGCGAAAGCTCTTTTTCCACTTACAGCTTTATGGGCAATACGAACCCTGTCGTAAAGAACAGAGCGGGCAATAGGAGCCATTATAATACTCTTAACTCAAATGCATGGCCCTATGCTAGACTTTTCAGGTCATCCGATCACGATATTGTTGAGATCATGAGATTCCTAGTAAACGCTCTCTAGCGACCGTAGATGCTATCATGGAATGGTTTCTTCTTCAAAGGTCTCATAAGAAGTGTCCAAATGCCTTGTCCGATGAAAGGGTTATTTTGGAGTGAAAAATCCTTTAGATAACGTTTAGAAAAAAGTGTTACGATCGTCTCTGGTAAATCTATTTGCTCATCTTCTAAACAGCTGCCATTCCCCAGCGGCTTCGTAGTGAGACAACTTAAAGCTATCAAATGTACGAATTTCCTACTCCGTAAGAAGTAGTTGTTGATTCCTATTTGGAAATTCCATTACCAATGGATGAATTCCAGTCGGAGTCGCAAATAGAAAAGCCCTTGCTATTATATCAAAAATTGGTTGAATTCTTTTAGAATTCTATGTACCTTTGAGTAATAAACGTTCGTTTGTTGATAGGTACCCAGAGATTTCATTACTAACGTATGATGATGAAATGAGTCTGTGTCTATTCAGCATAACTAAGTATAGATGAGCATAACGCATGTCTGACCAAGCTTTAAGATCCTAAGAAGAAAAAGCCTTTATATATACAAATGTTCGAACTCTGATAAGATATTATCAATCTTTGGGTAAAGATTCTTAGAATCCACCACTTGCAGAACTTACCATTTGGTGAATAATAATAAGTTAATGATCAAAGTCACCAAGCTCCGCCTTCAAAACTATTGCTGGGACATTATGACTCCAGTCCTATGCTGATAAAAGTAGATATACGTATGTGTTTAAATGAATAAAAACAAACGGATATTTTTGTGTATGTAGTATGTGTGTGTGTGTTCCAAGTTGTTGTTTTAAGAGCCACTTATCTGAAGCGATTTTTCTTTGTCCAAATGAGTGTAATAAAAATGGCGAACACCCGCTAGCAACCAACAGCCAGCAGCCGCCAAGTAACTAAGCGTATAGCCAGGCAACCAAACGACGAAATAGCCAAGCTTCCACGTTAGAGCAATTTACTCGTAGTCAAGGCATTCAGCCAGTTGCATTTTCTCGAATAGAGCTACCAAACGTGCAACAACAACTACAAATATTTTAGAATTTTCCCATAAATATATTTTTGGTAGATGTTTTTGCTATTGTAGTTGCCGACTCGCATTACTTTCAGCAGTGGCAATTATTAAGCGCGAGTTCCACAGAGCTTCCAACGCTCGCAGACTGTAATGTGCTCGGAAGTGACGGTTATTGGAGAGGGAGAGTGCAGGCTAGTGAGTAGATGTTGCTCGTTGCACCATGGAGTCTGGAATATGTGGACCTCTACTGTGGGCTTAGTTAGTTTTAATATAATTTTTTAAACGAAATAATATGAGCTCGCATGGTTCCAAGCAGAGCACTTACAGTAAAGAATAGGATTCAGCAATAGATAGATATAAATTGAGGTTTGCACCGCGACCTAGGTCTCCTAGTCTCTGTTACAACAACTCACATAGGCCCAGTACACTGCAAAGATACATGTAATTCTGGGAGCTATTGAGGCAGAGTGATCCCTATTCGGATATATGGATCCAAGGGCCTTATTTCTCTCAGCAGACACAGAATCGGTAGTCGGTTAGACCCATACGTTTTAAGAGCGGTAGGGAGACAAAAAATTTAATATCGTTGGAATACTATGAATGAACAAAATTTTTTTTGCAGATTATTAAAGGTGAATATTTTCTGCTTATGTCAGATATTTTCCAATTTTTTTAGCGTGAAGAACACTTAAAAAATTTCAATTGCTTAACAAAAAATTATTCAAAATATAATTATTTAAACAAATGGATCATGAAAAAATATCTATAATATAGTAGGACCACATTACTTTGACTAAACAAAATTTCATCGATTTGTCTCTAGTAGTTTATGAGAAAAAAATTTTACAATTTTATCATGCTCTAAATTTCAACCTTCAATAATTTTAACAAAAAATAAATAATTTTGACGAACTATTTATATCACTGGGTATGCGTCTGGTTCCCTTCCTAATGAACTGCTAATTTTCAAAATCGGAGATTTTTCGAAATTTTCGTGGAAAACTTGACGTGGTTTCACCTATCTGCAAGTGTTTTTATTATTATTTTTTTTTTTGAATTACTTTAAATTGTTAAAATGCTAAGAAAATATACTTTTATAAATCAAGTGCAACCACTGTGCCAAACCAGAAATTATAAATAGATGTGCGAGAGTGTGTGTGTGTGTTTGTTTCTAAAAACAAACACTTTGAACGGCTTCAGTTACTTGAGTGGTTATATCGGTAATAACCATGCGTATATGTAGTAAGCATGTATATACAAAAATAAATATACATATTTCTATTATAAATTGTTGCACATTAATATTTGAGGGTCTTCAATCTGCGGTAATTAGTGCCAAGCAGCATTGTTAAGGGAATTTGGTCGCAAAATTTGCCAGTGTATGTACTCGCTTTTTGCTAGAGCTTGCAGTAAACTCGGTTGTGAGTCTGTGTAAAATTACTCGTATTTTAAGAGTGGTGATTAAAGTGCAAAAGCAAGCTAAGTGCTAATATATATCAGTTTGATATCACCGAATGTTTGTTTTAATTGACATCAATGAATTTGTGAGAGGATTTTTTGCTCTAAAACATTTGATGAAACTTAAGATAGTTTTTAGGCAGTTCACAGCTGGTTTGTGTAAGGCCGCTATGATATTTTTCAATTAATGCTATTGATATTTTTAATGTATTGTGTGGAATTTCTTATAGTTTTATTCATCATGCAATATTTTTTAACTAAAATTTTTTATAATAAAAAAATAATTTTAAATAAAAAAATAAATTGAAATGCAGTGGTTTTAAACACTTTCTCAAAACATTTTAACCATCTTTTTTCAATTGACTTTGATAATAATAAGTACCTGTTTCTTTTAAACTTCAACCAAATTTTTTATCGATAAAAAATAATTCATCGATAACTCTTTATCTAAAATTTTTTTTTTAACTAATTGTATTTGAAACGCATTGGTTTTAAAAACTGTGACAAAACAATCATACAAATATTATAAATGCGAATGTAAGTTTGTTTGTTACGCTTTCACGCAAAAACTACTCAACCGATCATCATGAAACTTTGCACGTATACTCCTGAATGTATAAGAAGTAAAATAGGGTACTTTATATTAAAAAAAATTTAAAGAAAGATAAAAAAATTGTTTGTCAAAAAATCGTCCATTTTAGTTACTTCAAGCCATCTAGCATTACAGTAATGAAGTTTCAACCATGAACACTGTAATACCGTCCCACTGTATTACCGACGGTGACGACAATATCTAATTCAATTGAATATATGTACATAGTTTCAACTGTTTCTAATTTTTCTATATTTATTGTTATTTTCTTTTGTCGTTACATGTACTCCCAGCGGGGAGGGAGATAAGAATATTCCCGCGGTAAGGCATGCCTGTCGTAGGAGGCGACTAAAATCCAAATGCACTATGTCCGACATTCACATGTCTGGCTTATTGAATGTCGGCATGGTCAGAGATGTTAGAAAAGTGCTTTATTGAGATACTGTCATATTCTTTGAATGGGTTTGCGATTATATAACAAACACTAAATGGATTTGACGGACATTTATAACACATCATACAGTCGGTTTTGTGGTTAGCTGTCACTTTATTATTTTAGATCTTACTCTCTGAAGTTAATTCTTACTATGCCATTCTTAGAAAATGCCTCGAAAGCGGAAATCTGGTATATCCAAATCATACTCATACTAATATTATAAATGCGAAAATGAAGTTTCAACAATGAATACTGTAATACCGTCCCACTATATTACCGTCAAGCTTAGCTTTGCCGTTACTATAAACAAGGCACAAGGACAAACATTACAGGTAGCAGGAGTGCATTTAGAAAACCCATGCCTCTCTCATGGTCAACTTTATGTAGCCTGTTCACGTGTATCTAATGCCCGGAATTTTCACACATTTGCACCCGTCGGGAAAACTTATAACATTGTCTACAAAAATATCCTAGATTAATACTTTGTATTTTATTTTTTTAAATTGTTAGAATTCAGAATTATTTCTTTTTGTTACGGTGAAATATATTTCAACATTTGTTGTTGTATTTAAATACGCATATTTTAAGGTGTTGAAACTTCATTGTCTGTAGTAATTTTTAAAAATTGTTGATCTCAGCCAAGCAATAGAATTTAGTTATCATTTTGAATCATTTCTATTATTATACCCTTACCCTTTATCTTTCATACTTATTTAATGGCTTAACTGCGGGCGAAGCCGCGGGTAAAAAGCTAGTTTTATATATAATAAGTTTAGTAAATATGTTTTAAGAATTTCAACTAGAATATACAAGTATTAGGTAGTCGAAAAAGTCGTTTCGTATTTTGTCAATGGATATCGCTGCAGTCGCGTATCTCCAGTCCTACCAATCACATTATGTCATACCATATTGTGTTGGAAAGGTGAGATTTTAAGCTTCATTTAACCGAAAAAATTAGCTGAAACGAAATGAAATCGAATCATTTCTGAAGCGAATGATAACAGAGGACAAAAAGTAGATCCAAGCGTGGTGAAGCTCAATGGTTAATTAAAATTCATTTTAAATATAAAACAAAATAACTTGAACTTTTATTAGAAATATGAAAAGACTTTTCCGGATACCCAATATTATCGATTTTTTAAAACCTATTTTATCAATAATTTTATATAAGAAATGCTATAATACATAATATATTCCAAGCAGGAATTAGTTAAAACTTCTTTACCAAAATATACCATATATATCGATCTTTTTTCGAATTAATTTTGACGTTTGATTATTTATATTCATAATGAATTGTTTTTAATAATTGTCTTTAAAAATGTTATGCACTTTTCCAAATACTTGTTGCCTATTGATTGCACTTAAATGCTTTCTTTAGAAAACAATCGATACTAATTTACCATTTGTCATGTCAATCCTCAAATTATTTATTTCTCTACTCCCTTCTCTTTTAAAATGCAAATGTACAAAAAGATTATGTATTATGTATGTATCAATATGCCCATAGTATATATCCTAATATTTGTACCACACCATCAATTCTGTTTATCAGTATTTGTGCCAAAAAAGTATTTTCTTGCTCATATTAATTCCTCCTCAGTGGAGCTAAAATACGTTTTAGTGGACTATGATTTCTGAAATCTCTCTGAATTTGACTGTATTCAATTTACTAAAAATCAATTTAATTCAACTCAACACTAAACTAATTTGTGCAAAATTGAACAGCTTTCTTGCGAAGAATTTTCAGGAATTCACACACATAATCATATTTTACATTCACTGATGTTGAATACTAAATATGTAAAATTCTACGAGCAGTTCTGAGTAGTAGAATTTGATTGAAAATTCATATCAGTTAGCTGGTGGCGTGTAATAATTGAGTTAACCTTTTTGTGCCCTATTAGGTACAATAGACCTATGTCAAACATCAAATTAAACAAGAAGCGTAAATAGATATACAGTGTAACAAAAACCATAGAAGCTGTTTGGAATATCGTTGGTAAAACATTTTTATATTCTGGGTTGCCACCTATATCTATTTAACAATTTAGAACTCCTTAGAGTATTAAATTACAATATTGTTGATGTCAAAAATATTATTTAATGGTAGCATATGCTTCGAAAATATTTACACTAATGCGAAAATGAGTAGAGTTGCCACCTAAGGATATGTTAAGAAATATTCAATAAAAACTGCAAGAAAGTTAAAAATGAAAAAAACTAACTAATGAGAATGGCTAGGTGGACATATGACATCTTTCAACCGAGTGTTGCCACACATATTAAAAATTAAAAATCTCAAAAGTATTTTAAATTTTCATAACGGTTTTTTTTTAATTACGTATCTTAAATAATAAAATTTTTTTATTTTTATTTTTTTCTACAAGGATGGGTCGCCGAGATCATTTGCAAGGGAGCGAAAGGAAAACACGCATGGTCTCGAAGAGACTGCAGGACGGCTGTTGGCCTAGTCACTGGTCAAACTTATTGGCATCACATGCCAACTGAAACGGCATTAGTAACGATGACACATGTCATGCCTTATCTAGAACTCGGCTTAGATATCTAGGAGTTTCATAGTTCTAGGGACTATATTATAATTAGACTTCAAGTCTCTAATAAACCTCACGAAAAGCGTTCACTTTCTGCATGACGTAAACTTCAGCTTGTATTAATAATGAGCCTCCATCTGACATAACAAAGGCCCTATAGGTCTATGTATGGCGTGAAAGCCAGCCGTCTAATATTTATATATATATATATATATGTATATATAAAGTTGTGTTTTTTGTATTATTTGGACAAGGTGCGCTCCAAACTAAACAGGACTTTTTGAATCTAGCGCCCCTGGTGACGCCATCTATATACCGACTGTTGCGTTAGAATCTGCTATCTTTATCAATTGTCCAGTGAGAATTTCATGATATTTCAGAAATTGGAAGTAAAGTTATTGCATTTTAAGTGTCAGTATGTTTGTGTTATCGGACAAAGAGCCAATATTAAATTTTGTTTTAAAATTGGTAAAACTTTTACCGTAACGTTTCAATTGATGAAACAAGTTTATGGTGACGATTGCCTATCCCGTAGCAAAGTGCGCCAGTAGTTTCAACGTTTTTAAAGTGGTCGTGAGGACATACATAAATGACGATCAACATGTGGGCCAATAAAAATCCCTGATCACCGGAAATTCCATCGAAACTGTGCGTGAATTCATCAAAAATCAGCCGAAATCATGATTGAAATTCATGGAAATGGAATTGAACATCTCCAAAACATCGATTTATCGCATTTTGACCGAACATTTGGGCATACGAAAGATGTGTGCATGGTTTGTTCCGCACAAATTAACTGACGACGAAAAAAAGTCTCATTGATCGACCCTTGTGACCGATTATTTGATCAAAAATCACATTCTTACCACTAACCACTCCCCGTATTCTCCTGATATGGTACCGTGCGACTTTTTCCTATTCGGAAAAATGCATTTGCCCATGAAAGGAAAGCGGCTAACGAGCTAAAACACTCGTTGGACATGCTTTTGGACCGTGCAAAAAGCTATATTGAAGCAGAAGGAGACTATTTTGAATAAAATAAATTGATTTTTCTGAAAAAGCCATTGTTTCTGTTTTTTAAGTCCTGTTTAGTTTGGAACGCACGTATATTTACTATATAAATCTGTATTTATTTGTGTAGCTGTACATAAATTACGGATGGCTTGAAAGCTTAAAGCACATAATAATTGATTGGAATGCAGTAAAATTAGATTTTCTGTATATCGTTGTTGTTATTTTCAGTTTTTGAAATGGGCGTAATTGTGTTGTTGTTATTTTCCATTTCAGCTACCACAAATACTACACTTTTATCTCACTAAACCATACATACTGTATTTTCAGCTTCACCACTTCAAATTTCACACACATTTCCAGAACAATTTCCAGTTTTTAATTTAATTTTAACTCCGTATACTTCCATTTTAGCACAGCACCAATACGCAGTGTTGCATTTTCTACTAAAGTTAAAAATAAATTTAAAAAACTCTGTTGCTGGCTGTTGATTGGCATTCACCTTTCGGGCCTTAAACAAGAGGCAGGGGCTGCAGAGTGTGTGGAAATTTAAATTTGCCATCAAAAAGTTATATTGCCAGTATTGTTGTTATCTTTGTACCTCCTTTTACTGCCCATAATGTAAGTTACAACGACCCAAATGTGCGCTTTAGTAGCAATCAGCTGTGTAAGGCAATCAGCCGATAAATTAGTTGGCCAGGAAATGGGGCGGTGGGACGCTTTGGTATCTGCAGCTCGTCCAGCAGTGGTTCCCAACTGCAGACGCCATCATCAACAACGACAGTGTTTTCCCGGCGAATGGACGTAAGTTAGTACTTTCTCTTTTGTACATCCAATTTTTAACATTTTTTTAAGCTGCTGTAATGCGTACTTCCAATATTTTTTTTCTGCAGAATTGATGTAGACTTCCAGCCCGAACTTTGTGTAAGTTCCTATGTACTTCAATGTGTTAGCATAAACGTAAGCAATTTAAAACCAATTTATATAACTTAAAATTTTTAGTTATTCATCTCGAAACTTCGGGATTTTAAAATAAAAAAAATCGGAATCCCGAAAATTTTCAGAATTTTTTATATAATCAACTAATCCAACTAAAAATTTTGGGATTTTAAAATAAAAGAAATCGGGATCCCGAAAACTCTCACATTTTATATAATAAAATCATTTTATTTATTGATCTCCAATAGGTACAGCATTTATTTATGTTGAAATTTCGGGATTTTAAGTAACTATATCTGTAACCCGAAAATTTCCGGAGTTTTTATAATTGCTTTGAAACTACTGTAAAACACAAAAATCTCAAGAAAAATGAAAAAAAATGTTACTTCGTAAGTTTTAAATGATTAATAATTTATTTATGATATTGTTATAAATAGTAATTGATGTAGACTATTTTCGTAACTTTCCAAGCATTATGCATTCAATATTTCTACAGTTTCACGTACAAGTAAATGCCAAATAGATTAGCGCAAAATGCATTAATAACACCAATTCCGAAATTTCGGGATACCGAAAAAGATTCGGGATTTCAGTATTTAGCTTATGACACTGATTCAGCAACAATCTGTATTTGTTTTGCGCATTCACACTCCACCAACACGCCGTCAGAGAGATCTTTGCCGTTCGTGCGGAGACGAAAGGCGATTACCGAATGACGCCTGATGAACGACTTTTTTAGCACCTTTTATATTGTAAAGTATTTATAGTGTGCTATAATGTTGCTGCAGCAAGCATTCCTTCCTTTTAATTGCCTTTTTTTTCCTTCGCTGTTATCATGTACAGTGGCGGACAAAAGTTTACATACACCCCCTATTTTCATTGATATGAGAGTACAAATTTTTTTTAGAAAAATGTATTCATACAGTTTTATTCTTATACATATTTATTCTAATAACAATTAACTAAAAAAATCCATTATTTAACATAAAATAACAAATTTATAGAAGAAAAACTTAAGAATTGCTTTGACAAAAGTCTACATACAGTTCTAAGCTTATACTTTGTACATTATTATGATAACAATAAGGTACCGTTAGCCTTTTTCTTTTATTTCAATATTTTACTGTTTGATATTTATTGAATTTAGTTGTGGTTTAAACACTTCAATAGCTATAATGGCTCCGCGAAATGAAATATCAATTGATGTAAGAAATTTGGTGATAAAACAAAGAGAAGAAAAAAAATCATATGGAGAAATTTCTAAAATTTTAAACTTGAGTCGAACAACAGTACAGACAATTATAAAAAACTTTAAAAATAATGGATACAACGAAAATAAACCGCGCAGTGGACGCCCAAAAAAACTATCTCGACGTCAGCCTGGTTCTACATTAGTAGACAAAAATCCAAAAGTAAATGCTCCAAATTTAGCCGAACAAATAGCAAATACGTCACAAAAGAGTATCCATCCAAGAACAATAAAAAAATTCTAAACGATAACGGATTCCACAGTAGAATAGCACGGAAGAAACCTTTTTTCTGAAAAAACCGGAGACTTCGTTTAAAGTTCGCTAAAAACACAAAGAAAAGGAAATGGATTTTTGGAAAAAAGTTTTATTTACAGATGATTCTAAATTCACCCTTTTTGGTAGCGATGAAAGGACCAAAGTTTGGAGGAAAACTAACGCTTGAACCGAACAATGTAATATAGATTGTGAAGCTCGGTGGCGGCAGCGTAATGGTTTGAAGAGCTGTTGCGGCCTCTGGAGTTGGAAAGTTGGACTTTATTAAAAGTGAAATGGAAGGTTATAAGTATAAGTCTCTGTAGGAACACAATTTGAAGCCTTTGGTGGATAATTTAGGCCTCGGTTCCGGTTGGATATTTCAACAAAATAACGATCTGATGCATGCGGCGCAAATTGTTAAGGACTGGTTGCTTTATTATACTCCAAGGCAATTAAATACTATACATCACTTCAAAGTCCAAATTTGAATATTATTGAACATGTCTGAGAAATTTTGGAGCGTAGAATTAGAAAGCACCAAATTTCCAGCTCTGCTATACTCAAATAGCGCATATTGGAACCTTGGAACAGCATTACATCTGAAGAGTTGACAAATTTAGCAGAATCAATGCATTTTGGAAACTTTTCGCACTGAACTAAGATATTTTTGTACTGTACGTAGACTTTTGTCAACACAATTTTTGAGTTTTTATTCCACAAATTTGTAGTTTTATATTAATTAATGGATTTTTTAAGTTTATTGTTATTAGAAAGAAGATTAGAATAAAACTGTAGCATCACATTTTTCTAAAAAGTTCTTGTACTATTAGATCAAAGAAAACAGAGGGTGTATGTAGACTTTTGTCCGCCACTGTATGCTGGTGTTTTTTCTTTGTTTTTGTCTGGTTGCTCATCATATGTTTCACCGCTGTGCCAGTGAAAAACTGTTAGTTTAATTAAATGCAAATCAGAGGTTTTACCCAGAGGGATGTTGCATATACATATGTATAAATAAACATGCAAATAAACATGGCTAAACATGTGGATACTCGCTCGCACATATAGAAAATGCATCAGCTGAACATTTACATTGAAATTTGAGCACATACATTACGTAAATATGTGCATACTGTGGACATTTGCTCGGAGAAGGACAGTGGTGTTTTAAGCTTGAAATGGTGTTAAAAAATATTTTATGGTACATTACAAGACTAGGCAAAGTTGCAAAGCTCGTTGATCAATGTCTCTTCCAAAAAATTATGAACTTGAAACTTTCACATATTTTTACATATGTATATTCAGAAAAAGCTTCTCATTGAGGGATAGTTTTTGAACTCCAAATTAGACTTATACATATACTATATTGTGGGTGTCTACATCTTAGGATCTTGGATTTACGGAAGTGATTTAAGGCTTGTTTTAGTTAATTTTCTCATTTCGCTTCAGTCCCTTTTTATACTTTCGCAACAAAGTTGGTAATGAGAGTATTATAGTTTTGTTCACATAACGGTTGTTTGTAAGTCCTAAAACTAAAAGAGTCAGATATATGGTTATATATACCAAAGTGATCAGGGTGACGAGTAGAGTTGAAATCCGGATGTCTGTCTGTCCGTCCGTCCGTCCGTGCAAGCTGTAACTTGAGTAAAAATTGAGATATCATGATGAAACTTGTTGCACGTATTTCTTGGCTCCATAAGAAGGTTAAGTTCGAAGATGGGCAAAATCGGCCCACTGCCACGCCCACAAAATGGCGGAAACCGAAAACCTATAAAGTGTCTTAACTAAGCCATAAATAAAGATATTAAAGTGAAATTTGGCACAAAGGATCGCATTAGGGAGGGGCATATTTGGCCGTAATTTTTTTGGAAAAGTGGGCGTGGCCCCACCCCCTACTAAGTTTTTTGTTCATATCTCGGAAACTACTATAGCTATGTCAACCAAACTATATGGAGTCGTTTCCTTCAGGCATTTCCATATACAGTTTAAAAATGGAAGAAATCGGATAATAACAACGCCCATGTTGAAAATGACTAAAAGTGCGTTAACGGACTAACAAAAAACGTCAGAAACACTAAATTTTACGGAAGGAATGGCTGAAAGAAGCTGCACCTAGGCTTTTTTCAAAAATTTAAAATGGGCGTGGCGTCGCCCACTTATGGACCAAAAACCATATCTCAGGAACTACTCAACCGATTTCAATGAAATTCGGTATGTAATATTTTCTTAACACCCTGATGACATGTAAGAAATATGGGTGAAATCGGTTCACAACCACGCCTTCTTCCAATATAACGTTATTTTGAGTTCCATCTGATGCCTTCTCTGCATAATATAGTATACATTAGGAAATGAAAATACAATTCAATGCTCAAAGTACACAAATTGATCTAATCTAATTAATTTTAAAGCAAAATGAAAAAATATGTAAATTATTATCACTTTATCAGGCGAGAGTATAAAATGTTCGGTGACACCCGAACTTAGCCCTTCCTTACTTGTTATTAGTTGAAGTTTCACAAGGCAAAAAGTCAACGTGTCTCACCGCACCACTGACGAAGCCCAACAAAAGGAAAATTACGCTGCTGCACTCTACGTCAAAGCTTAGTTAGTTTCGAAGGAATAGTAGCAAAGATATCTCCCAATGTTAAGGAATTGAACACTTATGAAAGTTAACTGATAAGTGTAGTTCACGTTTGTTACTTTAACTTAAGCTCGAACATCAACCAGTATCGGATTTGTGTTCAGTTTCGGTTCCGATCCAAACTGAGTATACGTTTATGTTAAGGTCCAGTTTAAGAGGTAGGCGAAGGCGCGTATTAAGTTTCATATTCTATAATTAACGTGTTTGTTCCGGTTCGGCTTCAGGGCTTTCATTGAGCAAAAACTTTGATTTCACATCATTTCAGAATAAGTTGCAAGCCCCGTTCTGACTCTGGCATTTTTCTTGAATTTCCGGTTTTGGATTAAGTTGTGTTTAAGGTTTCTGCTTTTGTTAAGGTTAGGCTCCAGGTAAAGATTTAGATCCATGTTTTGACTAAGCTTAAGGTTTGGAATTCAGTTCCAGTTTCGTTTACGGTCTTGGTTCCGTCTACGGCTTCGTTTCGATTAGAGATTTGGTCTAAGTTTAAAACACAAATTGGGATTTATACTTAGATTCAGGTTCAGATTACTTGGAGTTTGGGATGCAAATCCCGGTTTGGGTTAAAGCTTGGAGTCAAGGTTGTCTGTCATTCTTTAATTTCCTAAAATACCTACCTGGAATGTTGCACACAGACCCCTATTGGTAATAATCGAATAAACTGATAGTTCAAAATCTAGTTTTTTTCATGATTATCTTTTTAATTTTATAAGATATTTTTGCGAAATTTGACAAAGACAATTTTCTAAGGCAACATTACAATACCTGTACCCCAATACTGTACTATAGCATCTAGTTGCCATACGAACTGATCTATCACAATCAATTCCTTATATAGATAACTTGATTATTTGAAAATATATCTTCACGAAATTCGACGTGGATTATTACCTAAAGCAACATTATAATCTCCAAATAAATTGTTCAGATCGGATCACTATAGCGTATAGCTATATTACACAAATAAGCCGTTTAAGCCATTGTACAGCTAGCAAAAACTGTTTCAAACGCGCCAAATAAAAGTCTTACAGCTATCGAAAAAACATCCATGCGCATAACAGGAGCAACACACAGACAAGCCATTAGCCAAATTAAATGACAGCGAAACGTTTACGCAAACCAAACGATAAATAAAAATCAGCAATCAATAAATAGGAAGCGACAAGTAAAATCAGAAAATGTGTAAATAAAATCTTTTTCAATAATAATAAAGCAAAAGTGCGGAAAACAATTAAAAATGCCATATTTAATGTACACCCTCACAAATAAACATGAAGTTAACATGGTGAGCGGCCGCGGCGTATACGTAATCTATTTAAATTTCGGCCGCTGGCGCAAATATGCTTTGCTGTGCATCAACTTTATACGCTCGAGGTGTCCATGTCACATTAATGGCCTGCAAACATTTGATATTGTTGTTTTTGTTGTTGTATTTTTAATGCTGCTACTTTTATTATCAGTGCTGCTATGCGCCGCGATTCAAAATATCTGCTTTATCTCTGCTTGTTTCGCGCGTTGCCTTTCGCCATTTGCTCGTGTAGTTGTTGTTGTAGGCGCTGTTTTTTCCCTCGCATTTTAAATCATTAAATTATTAATTTATTTATGACATTCCACTATAGCTAACAGAGCGCCGGAGCTGCAGCGCGCCCGTCAGGGCTTTGGTTGCTTTCTGGTTTTTGTTTTAATGGTTTTATTATTTTTGCATTTTGCCTTTATTGTTTTTCGTTTGCATGCGTTGCTGCTTTCCTTTTGCGCCAATCTCACAGGCTCACATCTTCACGCTTTATTTGTGGCCATAAACAAATATTTATAGGAGCTTACACACACATCTGCACTCACTCACATGTATGCAAGCTTGCAAGCGCAAATTACACAGCTACATAAATATCTCAGTTTTGAGTAGATTTTCATAATTTATTTATACCGTAATGTTGGCTGAAATTTATTCAAAGTTGTTTAAATGTAAATTATTGCTTTGGAAACTCGGCCTCAATAGCGCCAGCTACAAGGCATAGCGTAGTACAGCAGCGGAGAGCAGAACAAAGCAGCGTATAGTGAATTCTCCGCTCGGCTATAAAGTGTGTGCATTTTAAGTGGTCTTTAAAGTTTATGTTGATCGCAGGTAATGCTGAAAAGTGTTTATGACTTCCTACTTATTATATATATATGTATGCATGCATGTATGGTATAACAAGGAAAATGTTAGTTAACTACCATATCAGAAGTTATAGTAACCTTCTTAGATACGTTTCGTATAGCTTAAAAGGGTATAAATGGCTCTTTATTTTGATTTTGATCTATCAGTTTGAATGTAGATATATACTGAAGTGATCTGATGTGAATAATTTTTTCGGAAACTGCAGCTCTGCCTTGTGGAAAAATCCATGCCAAACTTTGTCACGATATCTTGCAAATAAAAAAGCTATTCATTCAATTACCAATGTATGCATTTAATCGGTCAGTTTGTATGGCAACTATCTTTTATATTGGGCTGATATCGGTGGTTCTCACAAATAAACAGCTTCTTGAGGAGAAGAAGACGTATATATCATATAGGCCTCCGATGTTTTCTGCTGGGTCGTGACAAAGTTCTTATTCCCTGTTCAGGGCCTAATATCCGTTAGTTTATGTTTTTAGAGTTTTTAGATTACTAAGTGACATATAAATATTAAAATAAATAAAAAATCTTTCACTAAGTTCTAGTTAGTTTTGTGGCATAAATTGATTATTTTGTAAGAATTTGGATTGCTTTGAAATCAAAAACGGAAAAAAATTATTTTTCAAATTAGCTTCGTATTACTTTTCAACTAGTTTGGTATACGATGATATCCATTTAAGCTAGTTATATACTTAAGGTTGTCTTGAAACTTCAGCAAGAAAAAATTAATTTTGCAACTAGTTACAACTAAACATATATTAAAACTAGTTATAAAAGCAATGTTTCTAAACTAGTCAAGAGGTTATCGACCTTCTTAGAGAGTGTGCACCAAAGTCAACATAATTCTAGGTCAAATAAAGTTATGGTCCTCATCAAATATACGTGGTCTAGTAAAGAGTGATGATGAATATCAACTGCCGATTTGAGGAAGATATCACATTTGTGTGCTTAGATAGTTGAATGCTGTCTCTTCTATTTCCAGTATTCTTGTGGTGCATTAAAGACAACCACAATAATGGCAGTCAATGCCAATTTATATGTTGCACCTTTAAACATAATTGGTAGGCGCGTAGCGGCGAAGTCTGCTATTAGGCTTAGGTAAAATGGGTGTATGGGCGGCCGGAGTAGAGACAAATTGAAATTCTCCACTGCTTTCAATATAGAATACTACATCGCAGAAACCTTCCTCGCGGATCTTTCTCAGTTCACACACCGGCGAAGCATTTGTGGACGGGGCGAAGCCGTTGGAGATGTGGTGCAGTGATCCTTTTCATCGATGGAACGAATTTAGTAGGGAGAGTAGGTTGTGGCTTCTTCTTTTGGGAGATTTCTGCCAACTCTATTTTCAGACTATCAGACCATTGTACTATCCTTCAAGCAGATGTGGCTGTCATGAATGTAGCAGTAGATGAACTGCTCTGAAATTCAGCTTCAAGCTTTTCCCATATTAGACTTGTATAGGTGCCCTGTAATAGCGGAATCACCGGAAACTGCACCGCAGTTGAGCTTGCTAGGGAGGACAACTTTTCCCCAATACAATCCGATTGGAAGCGAGTCGTTTTTTCGATGTCTTCTTGCGTTGGAGCTTTAGTCCACCAGTGAGCTCAGCAAGCGCTGGTCAACATCCAACTTAGCAAAGTTAATCTCGAAACAATTGTAAGTGTTCTGACTAGACACTGTCCAATAGGTTTACACACAGTGCGATTAAATATTGTGGCGAACGCTTTTTGCCAAAGCTGCATGGAGGAAGGCAGGAGGACTTATCTTGTCACTTCCTCCTCTATTGCTGGGCATTTGCCCGACGGAGATTAAAATATCGCGGTAAACACACTTTTGGCGAACGTACCAAAATAGCTTGGATTGATATTTACTTTAATAAATTTGTGCTAACCTCTTCTTTTGCTGAACTATGGTGATCTAGTGAGGAGTTTAACCCCATTATCTAACCTAACTTAACATCATTTTTAGTATTTACTATGGGCGTATATCGAACCAACTTGCACTCTTGCTCTCTGAGAGCACTCGTCAACAACTCGGTATAAGGGAACTGTGGAACGGCATTTCAAACTCCTTACGTACAGCTGCAACCGAAACCATTGGTTTTCGGAAAATGCAAAAGAACAGCTAGTACGACGAGGAGTGCCGTGTCGCAACAGAGAGAAAATAGACTGCTTAACTCGCAACGAAAGGATCACAACACGCGCGGGATGGGATAGATACCGAGAGAAGACGAACCCGATTCCCCAATCGATGACGATAAAGCACACGTTCCATTGCCCGACCATATGAAGTTCGAATAGCAATTATCCGCCTGAAGGACAACAAAGCGGCGGTGGCCGACGGATTGCCGGCCGACCTAATCAAACACGGCGGCGAAGAACTGTTAAGGAGCATGCATCAGATTTTTTGTAAAATATGGTCTGACGAAAGCATACCGAACGATTGGAATTTAAGTATGCTCTGCCCTATTCACAAAAAGGAAGACCCCACAATCTGCGCCAACTACCGTGAGATAACTCCTCAACATCGCGTATAAGGTTCTATCGAGCGTGTTGTGTGAAAGGTTAAAGCCTACCGTCAACCAATTGGTTTGACCTCATAAGTATGGCTTTAGACCTGGCAAATCAACAACCGATCAGATATTCACCATGCGCCAAATCTTGAAAAAGAACCGTGAAAGGAAAATAGAAACATACCACCTCTTTTTCGACCTTAGACCTGGCAAATCAACAACCGACCAGATATTCACCATGCGCCAAATCTTGAAAAAGAACCGTGAAAGGAAAATCGAAACACACCACCTCTTCGTTGATTTCAGGGCAGCTTTCGACATCACGAAATGCCGCGATGTCTGAATATGGCTGTGTAAACTGACGTTGAGCAACATCAAAAGTCCGTCAGGATCGGGAAGGACCTCTCCTCCTTCACTCTTTGTAAAGTCCAGGTGGAGTAGGCCCAGGCTTCACTTTTTATCTCCAATTGCAGCCAAGCAGAGAAAAGAAAGAAAGACTGGCGCGCTGTTGTAAACTCGGCTTTAACCACGTAAGCGATGTCTACACCAATAAAGAAAAAGGGTGAGGTGGAAACATCCAGCTTCTTTCTCCTCCTTTGGGCAGTCTTTCCTAGATTGAGGGTGCAACTTCTCGGCAGTCCTACTTTTGGCGTACCGGAAGAGGTAGCAGAAACTGACATTAACTACCTCAACAAATTTGTGATAGGCTCAAAGGACTTTGTCGATTTGTAAGGGTCTTATAGGTAACAAAACGGATATACTGTCCAAGTGAGATCCTTGTTAGGATCGAGCTCTTAACCTAGCCGAACCTAAGATAATCTAAGTTAATGATTTGGGTTTATGACTGTACTATTTTCAGCGAGGGTGTGAATTATGATTTGTCATAACTATATACTATGTATACTTCTTGAGTTTTTTATTAATCATATCCTCACAAGCTGGTTAACGCGGTATGAGTAGCAGATACGTGATCTCAGATGGAACCACGAAGTTTTGAAATCAGTCAGTTGTCTGTGAGTCAGATTTTAGAAAAGGCTTACTGAAAGCTATTTTAAAAGCGACCACTCTTTCTTAAGTACCCCTTCGTCAGTTTCTGCGGCAGTTGACCGCAAAGGCATTAGTAAGGTGAGTTAGAGCAAGCTTATGCAAGCGAAGACAGTTAAAGCGCGTCAACAGCGCCTTAAAGGACACCCAATGCCAGCATGCAGCTTATTTTCATGGTGCAACATGCCGAAGCAGGCACATTTTTGCATGTGGGTTAGTGCAAATATCGGGCATATCCTATTTATTAGCGTGAAGCGGTGAAGCCTGAGCTAACCGAACGCTTTTATGTATTTAAGTTCGTCTGTGGGTATGTGTGCCTGAGCTTGCTGCAAGCGTTTACTTAAGCGTGTTTGTATGTGTGTGCCACAGCATTTGCATTTATGACCAGGATCGGATGCATTTATTAGATTTGCGAACAGTCGCGTTACGCCCCAACGCCTCCAAGTACCGTTAACCGACACAAGCGCTGGGCGTCAACGCTGCCATCAACAGCTGCTTGTTGTCGCATATGCAAAATTCGCTCTTGGTCGTGGTGTAGGCGTTGAAATCTGCTGCATAAAGCAGCGTTGTTGTTGGTCTTACTGTAGTGTTCCCAACTTGCTCTTACCCCACTGCTGACAAAATCTATTTGCTTTTGGTGACGTGGTAAGACGATAGCGTTGAAGGTTTCAAACCATTAAAGCAGCTGTGTTATTATAAAACTACTTGCTGTGTGTTGTTGTTGTTCTTGGCTTCCCTCAACTGTAGTGTGTTTCACTGACTCCGCTCGGCCTGTGAGACCGCTTGTCACCAGTTAAAGGTGACATATCAATATTAGAATTATTTTCGTAACATACTTTGGCCTAAGAAAGACGGCATGAAGTTGCATGTTGTCACAGCTTCTGTTGCATGCAGCATGCACGGTGCTTGGCTCAACCATATACCTTATATTTACCGTTGTTGTTGCCGTGGAAGTCATATTGCAATAATTACTGGAATTTCCTGTGGCATTGTTTGACTCTGTGACAGTTGTTTTTGTATACCGAAATTGCTACGGCAACAGATTTTAATTGCACATTTTTGTTGTGCTGTAATTATTTTATACATAAGTAACGGTCAGGAAGCTTTCTAATGAATGCTCTCTTCATAAAATAATTACAGCACAACAAAAATGTGTTTACTTCAACAATTTTCGACCGTTTCACAAGTTAATATCTTTCTTCAGCAGCATTTGGGAAAACTGGTCGGAAATTATTTACAGTATACATCATATCAATAGATCGCACTCTGAGTAACTGATATAATAGATTGTTTTTTCTCAGAAACCACGACTCATCTCATAATGTTGACAGAATTTTACTTTGTGTTGGGGAAAATGCTTGGAAAATTGTCTTAAATTATTTTATTCTATCGCTCTTTTTCGCCATATTTAAAATTTTTTAGGTTAGTTCTTTTTATACTTTTCCAAATTTGTCCTGAGTATATCAGGTTTGTTCATCAAATATAGGTGGATGTAGGTGTAAAATGTATCGGGAAGATGGGTGCCTGCTCACAGCGAAATTGCTGACAACTGCAAAGCCGACGACCGGCCCAAAGGCATCCGTGTTCCGCTAACATTTGAATGGGACCCAGTTGGTTCTCCATTAGCATTTTGTACAGTTATAATGGGCCTTACTTACACTTATCAGGCGCTAGTCGACGACCAGTTCCTGTGCGACTGTGTGATCCTTTTGGCATGGAGTAGAACGCAAGAGATCTACTGAACTAAATGCCATTGACAAAGTCTATATAGCCACAGTGGTTCTTACTAGGCATTCATGCGATGAGACTAAACATCTTGGCGGATGTTAGTTGTCAAAGTTGTATGGAGGAGGGTGAGATGAAAACATTCAGTCACTTTCTCCTCCATTGCTTCACCTTTGCAAGGTTATTGCTAAAACATCTCGGCAGTCTTAACTTCGGCGAATCAGAAGACATAGCTGAAACTGATATTCACTAACTTAACGAATTTGTGATATGCTAAAAGTGCCTTTTTAAGGTTTTATGATCTTCTATACAGAAGTTTTAGCTAATACAACGGACCGGTGTTATAAGCTGTCTAAGTGAGATTCTTGTTTTGATCGACCTCAAAGTCTACCCTAACCTCACCGTAACACCTTAAACGTCCTACTTCAATCACGCCTACTGGAGACCCATATACATTTATATATAGGTCATTCCATCAAAAATTTACATTCAAACTTGTTTCGTGCGTTTTTGTGCTCTTTGATTCAAACTAATTTAAATTTTGGACACTTATTTTTCAATTTTCTTTTAATTTTTCACTTATCGACTCAATATGAAAAATTTTCGAATGAATTTCAAATTTTGGAAAAAGTACCTCTAATCATTTGCGTATAGTACGTAAAAAAGTATTTCATTATAAAAATAACTATCTTATATATAAAAATGAACGACGCCTGGACCAATTTGGCCAATTCTTTTTCTTAAATGTTCGTTGAAGTTCAAAGATGGTTTTTATGGCGAGAAAAAATCGAATAGAAAAATTGGAAAATTGGATAATTCCAAAAAGTAACTTTTTTCCATAGACATTTTTTTTTAACATTGTCCACGTGATTTTCTTTCGGAAACCTAAACTGGAAATGATGGATATCCACTGTATCGGCGTCGCTCACCAGACGACAATAGCAGAACATTTAGCATTCCATTTAGAGGCGTAAATATCGAAGTTGACAACACATGAATCGTACCATTTTCGCCACTGTTGTCTAATTCACGTTTATGTCAATGTTGAGTACAATTACAATTAGTGGAACATGATAATCAATGGAATAAAACGATGAGCGATTCGATAGCTACTTCGCATGCCACTGAAGTTCGCATACTTTTATCGATGATCATTTCGACATATCAGCCTTCAAATTCGCGTCAATTATGGGATACGAAAAAAATTACATTGCCGATGACATTTTGCATTGTATTCGCTAAGAATTGGAAATGGGCAAATTTCGGTTGATACTTCCAGTGGTTTCATATCAATTTTACCTGCCTTTTGTCAATTCACTTCAACGAAAAATGAACTCTTCACGAATGTTTATCCGAACATTGGCCAAATTATCGTAACTGCGATTGCTTGAGAGCACGCGCAATTTTAGCTGCCAAAAATACCGATGTTAATGACTTAAACTGGAAGATTCAAAGTCAAATTCCGGGAGGTTTGCGCTCATACAAATCGATCGATCGTCTTGACAAGGAAGGCGAAGCCGTCAATTATCCAGTAGAACTTCTAAATTCTTTGGAGAGGCTTGGTATGCCACAGCATCATTTGCGTCTCAAAGTTGGATCTGTTATTATTTTGTTTCACATAATATGCGCCGAAACTTTGTAATGGAACCCGACTGATTGTGACGCAGTTTTCGAATACAAGGGGACAGCCATTTCAGTTCAAACGTATTCAGTTTCGAGGGAAAATTGCATTTGCGACAGCAGTCAACAGGACACAAGTATAGTCGCTAGAAGAGTGTGTTATAAAACTGGAAATGCTATGTTTTTCACACGGCCAGGTATACGTGCCGTGTACTCGAGTTGGAAACCCATCTTCTTTGTACATTTACGCACCAGAACAGAAACCAAAAATTTTGTTTATCAAGCTGCGCTACATAAAAAAATGTAGAAAAATCGCAAATGAATGATTTTCAACACAATATAAATGCAACTTTCTTCTTTTCATTTAAAACACATATAATTTCCCGCAGGACAACGGCTGCAGGGTCAGCTAGTTGATTATAAAAAAAATAAACTTTCGTGCAAGGAAATTTTTTTTTTCATTTGACAGGATATATTCACGAAATTCGGTAGAGATGTTTAGCATATAATCGTCATACAAACTGACGGATCAAACTGGAGATTGAGGTATCTTCAAATATTAGTATTATAGGATCGATGTTGCGGAAATTTACATTTTACTTGGTTTTAATATTCAATTATACTCTTTCAGCCTTAACTATTTAGTTGTCAACTGCCGACTCTTCGTCTTGTAGCTTTCAACTTGATTTTCTGACGTTGAGATTAAGAAGTTGTTTGTTCACACATGCTTTGACTAAGTACACACATACACACAGAACTATTTTACATCTTGCCTTATGGACTTCCCCGCACTTCCTTCTAAGCTCACTATTTGTCGTGTCGTCGTTCGTCTTCTAAAAGAAATTTACCGTAATAAGATATTCATTATACATTGCTGTTTGCCACATGCTGCTGCTACCGTTGCAAGTTGCATGACAAACAAGACAACGGTAGTAGTAGTTGTAGTATGGTTAGTTAACGCTTTGTCATGTATGGTGAACGCCTAAAAGCAGATCTCATTTGTAGCAGCTTCTATTGGCAGTTATGCAGAGATGTTAGCTCCTATTAGTGTCGGTAATTGTGGGTCGCTTGATATTACATAGTTGTTGTTTTTATTGTTGGTGTTGTTATATTTGAACAGTTGTTGTTGTTGTTATATTTGAATATTTGCTGTTTCTGATGTCATGGTTTCCCCAACATTGTTGCTTTCGTTTTGTGTTGTGATTGTTGTTGTTGTTAAATAGTAGTTCTTACAATGTTGTTGTTCTGTTGTCGCCGTTGTTGTCATATGTTCGTTTGCGTTGTTGCTGGTAGTGCATTGTTGTTGTTTCCGTTATATTATTTGTGCTGTTGCAACAATAATCAATTGCGTAGAGGCCGTTGACATACATATGTATATGAACTTATGTTGTGCTTCTCCATGAATTTGCATTCATTGTGCATGAGCTCATATGTGTGTGTACAAAATCTACATACATATGTAAGTATATCTATATAGTATATATCCCTTGTGCCGTATTCTGTTGAATTAGCCTGCTTATTTGTTTAATTTAGTATAATTAAAATATAAGCATTGCTCAAATATCCGCTTCAGTGGCACTCGACTGCATGCTAGTACGCACAATGCACACACACCACTATAATTTTCACTACTATTTTGGTTTCCACTGCTTGCTCTATCTTCCATGTTCACTATCTCTTTCCCGTTCTGTCGTGTGTTCACTCTCTCTCCCTCTCTTTCACTCTTTGTGGACAATTTGCAACTGTGTCACGCTTGTAAACATTACACTGTGGCATACGATCACAAAGCTGCCGTAAAATGCTTCCTTCTACTCGAGTGATTTCTGATTTTGTTTTTCAGCTCGCAGTTGCATTGTAAATTGCATGATACTAACAGACACACACACACGCACACTTGGATGTGGAATATTATATTACCAGCTATTTATGGAATATTTATAATATGAAAAATTTCTCAACATTTTAATTAATTTATGCGCCTTAGTTTAATAAAAAAAGCATGTCTAACCTCAATTCAACAATTAAATAGAGGAAATAATATTTTGTGAGATTAAGTTGAAAGCAAGCATATGTTACCATATGAGGTTATATGAATTGGAGGATGTGAAAAGCTAAACTTCAGCTATCACCGACATACCATAACAGAGTAAGATTGCTGTAAAGAGGTGTCTTAAAGAGACCTTTAAAGTCAACAATACTACAGAGAAACCTAGGCCTTAGGATCACATAATAAAAGAAGCAGAGTAAAGTAACCCGCTTGTTGTTTTTGTGTAGGTCGTTAGATGCAAGTTAATTGTGTCTGAACATTGGAAAATTTGTGCAAATAGAAGGTTAGAGTCATACGGAGGCTCAGTACACGCAGGACATATGTAGCTATGACATGCCGGTCAATTTTGGATAATAAGGAGGTTAACCTGCTACAGTAGTCCGAGCGAAGTTGCTCGTGGATACATCTAAGGCAAATCGGGCTTCGCGTTTCGCATGCTTTGATTAGTGTTTTATATGGGCAATGGTCATATTAGTATTCTCCACGTATGTCTTTTTACTGCGAATGTGACTTTTGGTCACCTCAGACGTTCTCAGATCGCACCGGCTTTAATTAACTAAAGCAAGACTCTTCTAGTAAAAAGTTATAAATTTGATTTACCACCATAACCGGAAACTCTATACTGAATTCTTAATTGTTTTTTGCCATAGGCACATAATATTGAGTGTATTATAAGAGTAAGATGGTACTAGTCGCATTTTTGGCGAGAATATTTGTTTGTTAAAAGTGCAAAGATATAATTTTTTCCTGAAAAAAGTACCAATGTTGATTGGCAAGGATGTCTATTCGGAATATATTCTTTATGAATATTATTTTGATATTGACTTTATGTGTTTGGAGAAAAATATAATTTTTCGGTCCTTTCTGAAGCTAGTCCATTGATTTCCGAAATTATTGATCAAAAATATAATATCTAAAATCTACTAGAATGGCAACCAGACGCGGGTAATTAAATAATTAAAATAATATTTCAATATAAAAAGTAAATACAATTTGAATCAACCACCATAATTACTTCAACTCAGAAATAAATTTTATTTGCATTCTCTGATTGAATTCTTTGACATGTCCGAACATATTTTCAAAACGCCACGAATTTGCATAATAAAAATGCATTTATCGCCATATTGCTGGTAAATTTAGATTCCAAAAGTTTTTAATTTAAGATAATTATTTAATAACATAAATTGAAATCATCACTCAAGAGCAGCTCAACCGAAAAGTAGGCGAGACAAAGAGTGGGTCATTGTTAAGAAACTCAGCAAGAAAGCCATTTGTGGGTGAATATGTATGTAGTTATTGCCTCCATTATTCATCAATAATGAAATATGTAAAGAGTATATATTAGGATGAACTAAAAAGAACTATTGTCTTATATATGGATAACATGAACATACTATATACGTTTAAAAAACTTTCCTCGCAGGGATGAATTTGTATCTTAATTTTAAATGTGGCGGTGGGTTATTTTCTTGTAGAGCATAAAATTTCCAATAAAAACTTCCTTAGGGTATTTTTTCAACTCAAAAATTCACACACTTATTTGAAAGCTTCGAAATGTAAAAATAATCAATATATGCTTTTCAGGGAAATTTTTTCCTCTGTATTAACGTTCATTTAAACCTATAAATTAGTTATACATAGATTTTTTCATGAAAAATAACTTATGTACATTTTAAACCGCTTGGATAAATTTTTTTACATCACGGATTCTTATATACACATCTTCTTCTTCTTCTTTACTGGCGAACAAACCATTTACGCGGTTATAGCCGAGTTAACAACAGCGCGCCAGTCGTTTCTTCAAGTGAAACCAGGTCCTTCTACACTTGGTCTTTCGTTTCCTCTGCTTCCTCCGGCGGATACTGCGTGGAATACTTTCAGAGTTGGAGTGTTTTCGTCCTTTCGGACGACATGACTTAGCCAGCGTAACCGATGTCTTTTAATTCTAGGTCAATATCGTCGTATATCTCATACAACTCATCGTTCCATTGACTGCGATATTCGCAGGGGCCAACGCGCAAAGGACCTTAAATCTTTCGCAGAACCTTTCTCTCGAAAACTCGCAACGTCGACACATCAGATGTTGTATAGAGTTTCGGAGAGGTCCTTCCCGATTCTGAAGGAGCTTTTGGTGTTGCTCAACGTCAGTTTACACAGCCGTATTAGTTTTGCGGGGATACCAAATTCAGACATCGCGGCATAAAGACAGCTCCCTTTCGTGCTGTCAAAAGCAGCTTTGATATCGACAAAGAGGTGGTGCGCGTCGATTCTCTTTTCCCGGGTTTTTTCAAAGATTTGGAGCATGGTGTTTATCTGGTCAGTTGTTGATTTGCTAGTCCTAAAGTCATACTGATAAGATAAAATCAGTTTGTTGACGGTGGGCTTTAATCTTTCACACAATATGCTCGATAGATCCTTATATGAGATATTTATGAGACTTATCCCACGGTAGTTGGCGCACCCTTTTTGTGGATTGTCCGACCATATTCTACAAAGAAGCTGATGCATGCTCCTTTTTCAGTTCTTCGCCGCCGTGTTTGAATAGCTCGGCCATATATATAGTACATATTGAACCATTTAATTAAATTGTTTACATCACGGATTCTTGTGGAGCATTAAATTTCTTAAAAAAATTCTTTAGGGTAATTTTTAGGTAATTTAGGGTTTTTTTTTCAATTAAAAAATTGCTAGATTTAAAAGCTTTCCAGAGTGAACATATCGGAATATACTTTGCAGTGATCTGTTTTTCTGTGTATAAAGGTTCATTTATATCCATAAGTTCGACATTGGGCTTTCGGCTCACCCTAATACCAATCCATACTATTAGCTTGTATTACATGCATATAAAAATTAAAATTAATGCCAATTTTGAAATCATTTACATCGACCATCATTCATTTCCTCGTCTAATAAATATCTGTAGCTTTCGGAAGCTTCGACAAAGACATAATTTTGACCAGATAGATATTAATTGCAACCCAATTAGGCGCTTTAATGCGCAAGGTAATTAAAAGCAAATACGATCTATTCATATCAATATGACAAGTACATATACATAAATACAGTTATTCATGTATTTGATTGAATATAGTGTTATAATTGAGCGATTATGTATATTTGCATGCATAGCAATTGAAGTGATGTAAATCTCAAACGGCCAAAGGGGACAAGCTTGTTTGCATTTAAGCATAACTGTATGTATGTGGGTGTACGTGTATTTATTACACATACCTTTCATGCATACTACCTATAGCAGCAATTTATTTGCATTCTGTAAATAAGCGTTCAAAGTTTAGTTTCAATAGGACACTAAGTTGTAGATATAAATTTGTCGGTATGCTTGCGAGTGTGTGGGTAAATTTCACACATGATTAAGCAATTTGTTAAGAATGAATGAAGAAGAATTTCTTTGAGTTGGCAAAGTATTTAATTGAATTGCAAATACGACTACACATATTTATAAGGGAATAAGTTTAAAGCTCGAGTAAATCGCGTTAATAACTTGTACATTATATTTGCTTGCAGTTGGTATAGGCATAATCCCGAAAAGTTGTTTGTTTAAGTGAATGTTGAATTAAACACTTTTAGATGTAAGTCATTAATAATAATATATTTTCGGAAATCCCGAAATATATCCCGTGTTATTTTCGGGACTGCTCGGGATTATATTATCTTCTACTGTATTTTGAAAAACCAAATATAGTGTACAAAAATAGTAAATTTGGCTTTGGGATTGCTCGGGATTATATTATTTTTGTTATATTGTGATTAGCAAAGAAATATAGTGTTCAACAAAAAAATTGTTAACTTCGATTGCGCCCAGGTTATAAGCTCACAAATACAAAAGATTCCTTATGTACAAGAACTTGATATTAATTGGTCGGTTTTTATGATAGCTATATACTATAGTGCTTCGATCTGAACAATATCTTCGTGGATTCACCATTGCCTTAGAAAATAATCCATGCCATATTTCCCGAAAATATCTTGTCAAATAAAAAAGCCGAAGTTTATTTTTGGGTGTTACAAAATTAGTGGCAATATACTGTTCAGGGTATAAACATATTGATACCAAGTTTACAGATTTCTCCTTGAAAGTAGGTTTTGTTTATAGTCAGACAATGGGAATAATTTGTAGAATATTCGCCGAATACCAATTCATATTTGTTTTGACTATGTACACTCGAGAAGAATTGTCTTATTCGAGCGATCTAGGCGAATTGAACGAGATCAGAATCATACATTCTCTAAATAAGATATTAGATCTAGACGTAGAGTCCTGAGAATAGAGTGGGTGGTGCTTTTCAGCAAAACGCATTCCGTTTACCACTGCAGTGACTTCCAATTAAAGAATGACCTCTTGTTCTGGCAACGAATGTGCTAATAATAAGGAATATATTTTTATTTGCAAATATCCACGCGGTTTTGAGAAACCTAGAGTCTCTTAGGGTTTCGCCAAAGATAGTGAAAGAATTCCTTGACCTCTTAGTGGACTTAGCACCTAATATCACGATGAACCTGCAATGGGTTCCAAGACATAGTGATATTGCAGCTAACTGTGAAGCCAGAGCAGGCACCACCCCTCAATTATATTTCAGAAAAGAAAGAATTTATGTGCCTCTGGCTACTTGTAGACATGCTATTAATATAGTTGAGTTTCAATAGAATCAATCTAATCAATCTGGCAAATGTGACATGTATGGAATATGGGCCACACTTTCTGACTATTAAAAGTCAAAAGGAATGGCATAAGAGCTCTAATAGGAGTGCTAATGGGTCACTGTATAATTGTCAGACATGCCAACAGACTAGGCACATCTTATAATGGCTATTGTAAAAGCTGTCAGGAGATAGAATAAGAGGAGAATCGCAGCTGTCCGGTTGAGTGTTTCTTGACGTTTAAACGCTTAGTGGTGAAGCACGGGGTGGTTTAGAGAAAAAATTTTAGAGTGAGGTGAGTCCTGGTGATGTAAGAATGGGCCTCCCAAAGGCTTAGGTGCGTGATCAGACAGTCACTATATCTACTTGCCTACCTTTTTCTTCGATGATGGTACGAACATACAAATTTGACTCGGTCTTTTGTAAAACCTGGAAGTGTCGCCTGAAGATGAGGTTGACCTTTTGAAAGGATAGGCTATGTTTCCTCATCATCAACCTCATTTGTTCATTTTTGGCGTTAGTTCTTTTTTTATATAGTATAATATATTAGTTTTTATGTTTTAAGGATTAATTTTCGGCAATAAAAATGTTGAAGTTTAAAAAAAATGCTGAAATTTCGTAAACAAAATTACTAACGCGGCTTAAAGCAGCCGCCAGCTAAACAGACATTTCGTTGTTTTAAATTATGCACAAATATGTACTTATCTGTGTGTTGCTGCGTGTTGCATGTTAATTTACGGATGCCAAAGTTAATTTACACTTTTTTATATTTATGCAAATATGTGTGTGTATGAGAATTTGTTGCACATACTGAGATATTAACACATCGCTTGCACCACAAAGCAGCCACAAGTTCGTTAATGCTTGTGGTTGCTGCGTTCCAAGGACATACTGACTGAAACTAATGACACATCTATAAGTGTATGTTTGAGTATACATAAATATGTGCTCATATATGTATATAAATAATAGCATGTAACACACATTCATGTCGCATAAAGTGGCAAGTACGGGAGTGTCCTTATATATGCGTATATTATTTTTGGCATTTTTTCCGCTGCTTAAGTGAGTGTGGTAAAAGTGCATAAAAACAGCGAAAGAGCATTTCGAAAAATCCGCATGCGCTGGAAAGTGTTCCAAAATAAAAGGAAAATTAAACACGCAGGGTTTCAACTAATGAATAACTAAACTTAAGCTTAATCAGGATTAAGGCATGAAACCGAAAAAATACAACTTTAAGTTGAAGCTAGAAGAAAATTGGATTCAGTTATTAACAGTTTTATTTGGCGTTATTTGCAAAAAATTATTAGTTACACAATTTTTTGGAAATCTTTACCATTTTTCATACCTCCAAATTTTATTAAATGAGTACTACAATTTATTGAAAAAATATAACATATATAATACATTCTTTTGTATTTTTCAATGTTGATTAAGGGGTCATTGCGTAATCTTGCCTGTTTTTTTGAAATTTGTTTTCATAGAAATTTTTATTCTACAATATCGTGGAGTGTACGAACAAATTTTTTCGGTATTTTTGATGAAATCTGTCGGAGAAATGGCTGGGTGAATGAGATGTGTTTTTTCACTTCCGGACACGATTTCTCATGTTTGGATCATCTGAAACACAAAAACCCAATTTATTCTTAAAAAGTACGTGAATGGTTATCGTCCCTACGCGAATCATGCAAAAATGTTGATAAATAAAAAAGTAATTAACCTTTTTTTTTGCACCATGTTTTTTTTACATAAATTTTGTCATAACATACTGTCAATAAGTTATAAAAAAATAAGAATAAAATAGAGGCGATAGCCAGGCGTTTTGTGAACATTAAACAAAATAAGCAAATCGGTTGAGTAGTTCATTTTGAGAAAATGAGAAAATGTTTAAAGTTTGAGGTGTGTACTCCGAGCGCTCCGAACGTCGAGCGGTATTATTATTTTTGGGCATTTTTCGAAACCTTCCAATGGTAGAGTGTGTTTCTACATTAATTGTAAGGGTATAAGGGAACAAAAAATACAAAAAAAAGATTACCCTACAGACCACTTAAAAACAAGAAGAAACGTTAACTTCAGCTGCACCGAAGCTATTATACTCTTCACAGGTGCATTTTTTTAGTAACTATGTGTTCAGTTGTATGAAAGCTATATGCTATAGTAAGCCGATCTGAACAATTTCTTTGTATATTACATTATTATCTTAGAAAATAACCTGTGCCAACTTTTGTGAAATACATTGGCAAATGTGAAAGTTTTCCATACGAGAACTTGATTCCGATCGTTCTGTTTGTATGGCAGCTATATGTTAAAGCGATCCAATATTGGCAGTTCCGACTAAAGAGCAGCTTGAAAATGACGTTTGCAAAATTTCAAATCGATATCTTAAAAACTGAGGGACATATTATTGTACAACTTTTGAAGTATATTAGAAAAAATTTTCAATGAAAAATATTAATAAATAAGCCTTTGACCGTGAAACTCCAGAAGCACCTTGAAAAAAAGAGGAACATTATAACTCGTTACCGGATCATCTGAAACAAAAAAATTGTTATGCGTTTTAAAGGTGATGTATTTCTCGAGGTAATAAGAAAGAGTTTTTTTTTATATTTTTTGCAGCACTTGGAAGTAAACAGCGCGATTTTAGCTAAAAAATCGCGGTTAATTTGTTAATAAAAAATCGAAAAAAATCGAAAAAAACTCCATCTGATTACCTGTTGATTTATGTGAAGAAGTAATGTTAAAAATTTCAAAAGGATCATTTCAGCAGATTTTGAGTTCTAATGTTCACGAACTTCAAAAATAACGTGTTCGGGAAAATCGATTTGAAGTTTTTTATACATCAAAAGTTAGGTATCACGGCCGGTCGTTTAAAACGCTGCACATTGGGATTTCCGTGGCTGAAATTCAAAAATGGCATGTTGTCTGATTTGAATGAAAATTCCACAGTTTGTTACCAACTATCTATACATTAGTTTTCCAAAGTATTAGGATTCTATCTGCATTAGTTTTTTGTCCAGAACTGCCCAAAGTTGGTGAATGTGGAGAACATCAAAATTAGCAAAAAATTTACTCAAAAGTCAAATCATTGATACAATAAAACAACTATTGAAATTCAACTTTATTATTATTTTTCATTTATAATGTGTATCAAAGAAAAAATTTGCATCAAAATCCATTGAAAAAAATAATGCATAAAAAATATTGTGGAACAACATAATTTGGACGTCAAAATTTCAATGTTATTCAAATTCAAAGTGGTGCATCTTTTTAGCGCTGTCTACCGCTGTCGACATACATACACCGAATTAAAGCCTGAAGTCTCAGCTAAACGATAAAAAAAAATTCAGCTGCCCCAAATTGCCCCCCCTTGAAAAAAACAATGAGATACTCTAAAATGGCAAGTTACCGCCCAAAAGTATGCAATATATATATAACAAGGATTACAGGAACTATAGGATGTATCATTCCAGAAGAATTGGACGCATATCCACTAACGAAGATGTGATGCATCACTTATTAATGTCTTCGGATCCGTACATAAACATTTTTCGTACTAAAATAAAATTAAAAAAATTAGAATGTCACGAAGATGTAAAAAAGTTGCTAAAAGATACTTGATAAAAGAGAATTTAGTTTGTATGGGAGGTGGGCGTAAAAGTGGGCGGATATTATTGAAATTTGACACCAACATATATAATGTCATAAAAAGGCTATGTACCAAAAATCAGTGCTGTAGGTCAAAAATTAAGTTTCACTTTATATGGGAGGTGGGCGTAAAAAAGGGGCGTGATTTTGATTTTTTCATTTTTTTCTTGATTGGAATCCAAAACAATGATGCACCAAATGTCATTGTCCTGCGACAACTCCTTATATTTTTAGCCGCAGTATGCACTAGCAGAAACCTATGTGCGCTGTAACTCCGTTAGTGTGACTATAATTGACTCAAAATTTGTACACAATATTCTCGACATATTGGTCGTTTAGAAAAAAAAATATAAAAGAAATGCAAAAAAAAATTTAAAACCTTACCACCCCTTAAACAAAATAAATTTGAAAACAGCTCAGAACTCGTTGCCTTCGTCAATATGTTACCAGTGAGTCCAAGTTACCTGTAAGTACCCAATGAGTCGAATTATCCATTTGTGCGAACACATTTTACCTCTTTCAGCCGTTTACGCTGCCCCACCACAAATTTGCCAATTTTAAATGCAGCTTTTGCTTCAACGCTCTTTTTTCTTTCAACCAACGCCCGCAAACACTATCAACGCATTAATGGTCAGTCCGTCTGTTACATAGTTGCTTTTTTGCAAAGAAAGCGCAATTTTTGTAGGATGTTGCAAGTAAAAAATTAACTAAAAAGATAAAAACCCAAAGCCTTTGACAAATCCGAACCCAATCACCCGCAAGTGTGTACAAAAAACCTATACATGTAAATACGTGGGCGGTTTGATGGGTTAAGTTGACTTATTGAATAGAACAATACCCTCAGGAAAAGGAATTCTAGGTTCGGTTTTGAGCCGACAAAAGTCGCTTTCATAATAATTCCAAGGCGTTTCCATGAACCTTTACACTTGTACTCATAATAAAGAAAAATATTTCAGAAAAGTAACCAATTAGTTTTTATCCACATCGAAGATTTTACGGAGCTTTTCACAAGCTCTACGTGTGAAATTTAAACGCGGAAATCTTCGATGGACTGGCGATGAAATAAGTTTGGATATTTTTTGGTTCATTTCTTACGCTTTCGGTTCTTACCTTTTGGCTCTTACCTTTTGGCTCTGATTTTCGACGTTGTGGTTAGTTTTAGAGTTTTCAAGTAGTTCGGACGGATCTCGGCTAAAGTGGTAGTATACAATACACGAAAACATAACTTTTCCTTGGATTTGCGGACCCGACTGCTCTTTAAAGCGTTATCTCCGCATCACTCATGTATTATTCACATCTTTTTGAATTTAATACTACTCTACAGACTCTTGGGTCTGTTCGATGTTGTAGTTAGTTTTAGAAACTAAGTAGTTCTGACGAATTTCGTATGAAGCTATAGTCTATAATCGAATGACTGTTCCGTTATTTTGGATTTAACTTAGCCGAGTGATCCTGGTTATATTACTTAATTATTGGTTTTCGAGTCTCCAAGTAGTTCAGATACATCCTCTATTTTTCTTGGAGTTACAGACTCTTATGGTTTTGAAAGCATTATCTTTGTATCATTCATATCCTTAGTAACGTTTATTTGTTTTTATACTCTCGCAACAAAGTTGCTAAGGAGAGTATTATAGTTTTGTTCACATAACGGTTGTTTGTAAGTCCTAAAACTAGAAGAGTCAGATATAGGGTTATATATACCAAAGGGATCAGGATGACGAGTAGAGTTGAAATCCGGATATCTGTCTGCTCGTCCGTCCGTCTGCCCGTGCAAGCTGTAACTTGGATGAAACTTGGTACACGTATTTCTTGGCTCCATAAGAAGGTTAAGTTCGAAGATGGGCAAAATCGGCCCACTGCCACGCCCACAAAATGGCAAAAGCCGAAAACCTATAAAGTGTCATAACTAAGCCATTAATAAAGATATTAAAGTGAATTTGGCACAAAGGATCGCATTAGGGAGAGGCATATTTGGACGTAATTTTTTGGAAAAGTGGGCGTTGCCCCGCCCCCTACTAAGTTTTTTGTACATATCTCGGAAACTACTATAGCTATGTCAACCAAACTCTACAGAGTCGTTTTCTTCAGGCATTTCCATAAGCAGTTCAAAAATGGAAGATATCGGATTATAACCACGCCCACCTCCCATACAAAGGTTATGTTGAAAATCACTAAAAGTGCGTTAACCGACTAACAAAAAACGTCAGAAACGCTAAATTTTACGGAAGGAATGGCAGAAGGAAGCTGCACCCAGGCTTTTTTTAAAAATTGAAAATGGGCGTGGCCTCGTCCACTTATGGACCAAAAACCATATCTCAGGCACTACTTTACCGATTTCAATGAAATTCGGTATATAATATTTTCTTAACACCCTGATGACATGTACAAAATATGGGTGAAATCGGTTCACAACCACGCCTTCTTCCAATAAAACGCTATTATGAATTCCATCTGATGCCTTCTCTGTATAATATATACATTAGGAATCAATGATGATAGCGGAATAAAACTTTACACAAATAAGGTATTTGAAAAATATGTAAATGACGGATATTGAAATCTCGCTTATCACTTTATAATGCGAGAGTATAAAATGTTCGGTGACACTCGAACTTAGCCCTTCCTTACTTGTTAATTTAGTCCTTATACGTAAGCCGAATTATTCCAAAGAGCTTACTGTTAGTATATTGTGCAGCAATCTCTTTTCTACTTCCAGGAAGTTCGATATTGTAATAGTCTCCAACAGTATTGGGCAAAGTTCTTCTGAAGCGCTGTTGAATAAATGGCTATATATCAAGGCTAAACGGTCTTCACTGTGACTAATAGTCTACACTCCTGTAAGCGAGTAATACTCTCCTATAGTTTCAAACCTGTAGTATTGGTCTACTATTTTATTTAGCAATATATCTCAATCAAACCTATTTCGCGACCTCTTTTTCTCTCAGATTTTTCGATTTTGCACTCGCAGAGTTATAAAATATACGAATATGATTATTCAAAGTGCCACTGACCTATCAACTGTTCACGTTTACACTCATATTAACGTATACTTATATAGCATACACATACGCGTTTAAGCCGGCGTCTATTTAACGGCTGGCCGGATTTACACTCAATTCACTTTGTTGTGATTTTTGTGCGAATATACTTGTATATACGAGTACATCCATAGACATACAATATATGATATATGATGGATATAAATATATTTTTATGACAGAAAAGCAGTATCCATGTACATACATTAGTATTCACATACATATACACGCTAAAAATATCCGCACGGCAGAAAAGTCCTTGTAAATCCCGCTGATAACTGATAAATAGATTAGTGTGTGTTACAAATAATCAAGCAAACGCGGATATTCGAAAAAACCTATTAGTATACATATACAACAACACACACTTCTTTATACAAGCATGCAATGAAAGCCCAACTGGCTCATTCGCGCCAAATGTGTTGTCCTTGCGGTTGTCACAATTTGCGTAGCAACAAAAAATAAGGATTTGCTTGCATGAATTGAGTCAAGTCAATAGTTTTTATACCCCGAACAAGTTAAATTAAGTTTGCGAGAAAATTTTTTATACCCAGAAAGAAATTTCGTAGATTCAATAAGCTGCTCATTTGTCGGGAGCGCCCATGTGGGGCTAAACTGGCTGACCAAAATTCTTGTATGGAAACTCTTTTGTTTGGCAATATATCTTCGCGAAATTTGGTATGAACTATTGTCCAAAAGAATTCTGCAACCATTAAACAAATGTTCAGATCGAAATACTATATTATATAGCTGCCATACAAACTGATCAAAATAACATACTTGTAAGGAAAACTTTTTGCATATAGCAATGCTATATGCTATCACACAGATTCCTCCGCTCAAAATTAAGCTAAATATCTTTTTCAACTCATTATGCCATAAGAAATACAACTGTGTAGGGTATTATAGCTTCGGTGCAACTTACTTTCGTGTTTTTATGCTTGCAAAGTCCCGCTGATAGTGGGTGTTTAGGCTGATGCGTGGGGTGTGTGCTAAGTAGGGTATAATCTGGACAAGCAGCCTAACGCTGACGCCGCAGCAGTGATTTCCAACTGATTATTGAATTTTTTTGTGCGTTCACTTAAGCTGACACAGAATTAAGGAAAATTTTGCTACTAGACTCACCACCTAGACTATGTATATTGACACACACACATAGTATATATACATACATAAATACATATATGATTATGATGAAATATATAACGTATAAACATATGAAAAACTAATCATCAGTTAATATACTATATATTTATTTGTTTGTAGGTGCATACCCAAACTGCTATTGTTCTTGTTTTACCTTCGTATTTTTTCTGCCATGAATATGTATGTATATGGCCAAGCAGTCAACTATATAGTTTATATGGATCGTAGTTATGTTTAATCAACTGGAAATTGGGTTGTTGCTGTGTATTTGTTTTTTTTTTTATTGCTATACTTTTTGTTGCTGTGGGCATGAATCTGTGGTGTTTGCACGATGAAAGCATTCGAAGAACGACCAAGGAGTTCCTCTGGTATTAGAAGCATATCTGTAGGCAGTAGAAAAGGGAAGAACGCGATTATCTTGAAAAAATTTAAAAAGTTCTGTAAGTTATTATATCTACTTGTGAACATAAAAAATCGAAATGTATTTTTCTCTAGTAAGTATAGTATATAGCTAATGTAGATATATTTAAGAATATTTTTTGATAATTTGAATTCGATCAGATAAAAATGTCAGCGATATGAGGGTATTCGTAAAAAAATTCAAACTTATGTAGTGTCATCGGCTCGTTAGGTTAGGTAAGATAGCTCATCTAGAGAAATCGCGAGATGGACTGCTATATGTGGTCCATTTAGAAGCCATAGAAATAAAGAACTCCTGTTTTCTCACTCATAAATCGGCAAGTGGACAAATTTCATTTCCGTTCCTGTTAGTTCGCTGGGATGTCCGAAGGTATGCGCTTCTAAGTGTTTAAGGCTTGACGTTTTAACCGTCGGACACTCAAGAAGGAAGTGTTGTTTCCACATGTTCTTCTTCCATACAGCTTCTGCTGATGGCGTCTGCTAAGACTCCCAGCCTTACAGCATGGGTGCAAAGACGGCAATGAACTGTTAAAACCTCCACAACTAGGGAGAGGCACGCCATACCGAGAGCAAAGAGATTATTAGATCTCTAGCTATCGATCTTGTCCCAAAAGGATTTTGCTATGAAGCTCACCTATCTAGTAGTAGAACACAAGAGGACGGGAGCACCGCCCTGCCCCCCTTCTACTGATAGCGGTTTTAAAGTACTCTTTTTGCTAGCTCATCATCTTTAGATTTGCCTGTGAATCCACTATGTCCTGGCTCCCATACCAGTCTTATCACAAAGAGACACGATGCTATTGATAACACGTTTAGGCACTCCTTAACCAACCCTAAACGCACTGTTCTAGTATCCCTGTCTAGCAGTAATTCTACTGCTATTTTGCTGCAACCTCGGCTTGAAAAACATTGAACACGACATGTTTTCATTTAGGAATCCAAATTTTTTGAATTTGTTAGCAACTATCGAAGCCATATACCTACCGGCGATGTTTACGGGCACCATATGCAAAATGATGTTTATTGCCATGGTTGGATTGGATTTTAGTGCATCACATATGCTGATGAGCCCACCAGTTGAACGCTCTCGAGTTTCTTTGCAAGTTTTGTCTTGTTTCAAGCTTGACAATGGTATCGCGGAGGCAGAAAACCACTTTCGGTGATAGACCCCACCTTTTGCCAATGCTCCTCTACAGCAGTATAAGGTAACCGATGCCTTATTTGTTCTCTTTTCGATATTTGGCTTCCTTGAAAGTATCCTATTCAGTTTGAGCCCTAGATTTTACAGTGTATCCGCCGATTACAGACAGGTGTCCCCCATTTGCAGCAACGGCGCCACCAGGATCTTGTATCTTCTAGTAAATAAAACCATTTCGGTTTTATTTGGGGTGATGGCGAAACCACTTCCGACAGCTCAATTTGTCACGATGCTGAATACCCTTGCGGAAACTAGTACAAGCTGCTCAGGAACTTTAAGAAGGTGAAAAAATTCTATCCGAAACGGCTGGACCCATCGACTTAAAATTTTCAGACGAACTGCTTAGTTATATTTGTCATGTAATGATGGAAGGAAAACGATTTTTACCTATATTAAGCAAAAGTAATGATACTTTTTTTTTTTTGATTTTTCGATTTGAGATAGTTTTAAGCAGAAAAATTTTCCCAGGCACCTTTTCACAGATATCTTCCTGGACATCGACTACAGGAGGTTAGGTTAGATTCTACTGACTGGCAGTCACTCCATACAAGAACATTTTGTTTTTGGTGCTAATGCCAGATAGAAGTTCAGTTAAATTTGAGCTGATGGTCAAGCGACTAACATCTAATTGTGATAGTCATCAAGAACCTTGAACTCTGAAACTTTTACATAAGCTGAATTCCATATTCCTTTTGGCGGCAGTAATCGATGCTGAAAGAGATATAGTGTGACCTATTTGGTGCAGAAATATTTTCTAAAATGCACGGCTTTGGACTCTTTAATTTTTAAAATTAACCTACTAAAGACAGTTTACGAGGAAAACCTTTTCCGCTTTGAAGTAAAGAAGTTTTTGGATGCGACTGGTAGATCTTATCAAAGTTATACCATTGTCACCACCAATAGAAGAAATCGAACATAAGTTATTATGAGGAAAGTCTCTAGAATATTCCATAAAATATTTAGTATTCGATAATAATAAATACAGAAAAAGATGAAAATTATTAGAGTGTGAAATTAATATGACAATATCGGTTATCTTCTATTAAAATAATTATTCCGTGGGAAAGGTTCCTATGTTGAAACTAGCATAAGCTACCGATATCAGACGCACTTTTAGAATACATCAAATTGAACGAACAGTTAAGGTCCACCAGCCTCTCGTACTTTGACTTCAGCTGGAATATTAAACCAACCAGAAAAGGTTGTAAATTCTAAAGCAGGTAATAAGTTAGATTTTATTGGAGCTTTTTTAGTGCATATACGAGTACAAGCATACGAGTATTGTTATTGCGCGTACTGTACGTATGACTTCACTTCAGGAAACGTACATAAATCCGACGGCAACGCGGAGCCAATGCAGTAGGTGGATATACACAAATAAGATAAAAAAGGATGTGTTTCCGACCATAATACACCCTTCAATACAAATCAGAAGACGAAAGGGAAACCAACAAAAGAAGCGATAAGAATTGATATTATAAAACCCGATGAGAAGATCTTCATTAGAAATCTGAGAACTAAAGGCAAAAGGCACTAAAGAAAGGAATTGATTCTATAAGAAGCTGATGAGTAGAGAGTCAAACAAACTGTGAAATTTTGCTTTTTTACATACCCATTGAGCCGAAAATGGGTCTCTTCGCTGAATAAAATTTGGCTCGAAAGCTTCGGATGCTCTTGGAACTTCTCAAGATTTATAGCCGCTGTTTAGGCTTAAGTCTTTCCATGGTGAAATGCCAAACAATACTGACGAAAAATGGCATGACACCTTGACACGACTTAAGCGTGATCCGTCAAAAAAAGGCTATTGAAGAAAGTACCTCTACTTGGATCACACGGTTTATATAAAAGCGTTACAAACGAACTGTTTACAAGAATCTGCTTACAGACTTACACTGTACTATTCATGCGTTACGCTCGAGTAATAAACAGAAGGTAATTCCATCCTAAAACACATCCATTAACCTGTATATTCTAAGGAAAGCTTTGTTGACATTTTCCTAAGCAGCGCTCTTTTAGGCCACATGGTTAGTTGTAAACCTGTACATTTTGCTTGTATCGTGAACCGCTATGCAATATATTATTTTTTTATTTGATAATAAATTTTTTAACAATATTTTTATTACCTTTCCTCCATAGCACTGCAACACATGCTCATTTATTGAGGACTCCAATGGGCGCTCCGTGCGCTCCCATTAATGTATGTAGTTTCACATAAATTTTCGCAAATGGGTGGATGTATGCGTATGCAACTTCTAACTGTTGTTTTTTACTTCGTTCACTTTTTCAAATCAACAGCATAATTTTCACTGCGAAAGCACACAAATGCAGTGTGTGTGAGTATAAGTCATGCGCCATATAAATTCTCTACACATATAGCCATAAGTCGCGCTCGGGTCATGAAGCGGCAAGTGAAGCCTGAATTATGGCACCCAACGCGTATGTCAAGTGCAATTTGGAAAATTTATTAGTTACATTAGTGTTCATATGCGCGGCTAGAAGAACTCTGGCGCTCCAAACTCACTGTAGATTTGCGCATAAAAAGCGCTGCTGAAAAATTCGTGCTTGGAGATTTTGTTGCACATAAGTACGCCGCACTCACACCTATTCACACGCGTAAATATGTTGTATTAAATTTCACGGAAATGCCAAATTTTCAAACATTGGTACAAGCAGAGGCCTTAAAAGTAGGATGAAGTCAAACCTCGTTAAGTACCGTAAACTTTTTAACCATTACATCTGCTCATACATGCAATAGGCCGCCGAATTACTCAAAATCTGTAGATATGTTACATCCGGTTGTAGTTCCATTCAGTCTCGATTCTGTTAAAATTTCCACATTGGCCAAAATGAATTAAGACTACAAAGATGGTTAGTTGTTTGAAAAGGGAGGTGCAGGAGCGCAGACCGCAGGTGGTCGCACTTGGGCCGGGTTGTTACCAAATTAAGTCTTATCCAGCAACTCAATGCATTTGGTGAAAAAGATGTATTTTTCCATCACATCTGCCCAATATCATTTAACTTGGAGTATTGGGAGCTATGGAATAAATGCCGTCGCAGCCAGGTGCACTTTAAAGATTTCTACAATATTACCAAGTACCATTTGACCTAAAAGTAGAAGCTTTATGGTCCGTCCACTTTCAACCCAACACTGAAGTAATTTTGTGGTAGTGTTCCAAGACCTGACATGTTTCTCTATGATCCTTTGCTTCAAACAACCCTTGAAGGAGGAGAATGGTCTTGGGCAGATTTCGAGAATTGTATTTCCAGCTGCCCTCGCGCATGCCTGCTCAGCCGTCTTTTCATTTCTATTCCGAGTTACCTACTGAGAGTCTAGTTATTGCCGGCTGGCATAACCTAGCGCAGTGACTCTGCATTGGCGCTACAGATAGCCTTAATTATCACTTGGCTATCGACTAAAAAAGTTTAAGAACGTGCCGTTTAGACCAGAAACTTACTTAACACCTTTAATTATGCTCAGAATACTACAGAAAAAGCCTGCTCCTATTTCACTGTTTGAATTTTTGATTCCAATCTAGAACTGAAGAAATTGTCTACTATGACCGTTGTGTAATTACTGTTTCGATTACTCAGGAGCTAAATATTGAACAAAAAACGTTTAAATACGCCTGACACAAAAAAAGCTTCATTATTGGGTATCATACAAGGTAACGCGCAAACCTCATAGACCGAATTTTCATCGGTGAATTGGTGCTGAATTTCAAAAACGTTTTAATCAGTAGTGTTGAAAAATATATCACTTACGACTGGGATTGGCTGGGAATCATCTACTATGAGCCGCTTTTCTAAAGCTAAACTCTTAATTCCGAGCTCCCGGAGCTTGGTTCGACTTATCCAACCACCTCTTGTTACTGCCTGTACCGTAAAACCTCTTAAACTAAAGAATTTCAAAAGGTTTCAGGTTTTTCTGGCTTCTTTCATACTTGTAAAAACCCGTACTTCATATATACATACATAGGTATCTGCATATACAAAAGGAAGGTTATTGCGTCTCGTTACTGTTTTGTGTCCAACATTTAAATGAATAACGCGAAAACCGTAAACCAAATCTTCTGGTTTTATTAACGAAAACACCCGCCTCAATCCTCTGAACAAGAGAGTAACACCAAAAGAAATCAAAATTGCTTACGCAGCAGTTAGAAGAACCCGCCAAACAAGAGGTCTCCTCCAAGTTCCCAAACTAATTTACACAACTAATATTTTACTACAAAGCAAATCCCTACACACACAAATATGTACACATATGTTTTTCCCTGTAAGAACAAGAAAGACGCAGAGCTACTCGCATGTAAGCTGAAAGTGGCAGCTCTGAAGCCTAACCAAGTCTACATACTATGAGTATGTAGCTCCACAACCCTACTTGGTTAGCTGAAAGATTGACTCCAAACTGTAAACTTGCGTAAACCGCAAAAGCTTCTTCATTTCAATTTGAAAGTTTCCTAACTTTATCGTTGATGATAATAAATTAATATTATTATTCTCTAACGCAACGCCACTGAGTTGTTGTGTGACTTGTTTTATTGTTTTATTGTGTTGTTGCTTTTGGTTTTGTTTTATGGCAGCCTTTAGGCTTTGGTTTTCCCTAAAGAACTCTTCATTGAACTTTCAAGGAAAAATTGCACACTACTACATGCATATATTTCTTGGCGCACACAAAAACTAATACACTCACACATACACATATGTACTTATTTGTTGTTTAGTTACGGAGACATAGTGAATATTTATAACAATTTACACATATTTTTAAGAATTTGCGTAGATTTAAGTGAAGAAACCACAAAAAAAACATGCAAGTACTTGATTTTGATCGCTTAGTTTGTATAACAGCTATATGCCACAGTGATCCGATCCGAACAATTTCTTTGGAGATTGCACAGTTTCTTTAGAAAACAATCCATACCAAATTTGGTGAAGATAGCTCGTCAAATAAGAAGTTTTTAAGAGAACCACTTGATTCCAAATATGATTAAATCGATGACGAATATGGCTAAATCGACTCAAGAAGTCAAGCTAATCATTTATTTATATACATACTTTAAAGGATCTCCAACTAAATCCACCTTCTGGATTTGGTAGTTTACAAGGAAGACCTTCTTCGCTTTGAAACAAAAAAGTTTTTGTATGCGACGTACGTTAATATCAAGAAGGTCTCTAGAATATTCTAGAAGCTACATATTTAGTATTCGATAATCAAGAAAGAAAGAAAAAGGAAAGAAGATGAAAATTATTTGGGTATGGAATAAAGAAGACAATATCAGTTATCTTCTATCAAAAAAACTATTCCGTGGGCCACTATATGTGGTGGATATGCACAAATAAGATAAAAACTTATACATTTCTGAACATAATATACCGTTTAATAAAAATAAAAGGATGAAAGGCAAACCAATAAAAGAAGCGGTGAAAATTGAAACTATAGAAAAACGATGAGAAGGTCTTCATTCAAATTCTGAGAACAAAAGGCAATCCAATTCAAGGAGAGGGTGTAGAATCAATTCCTCCCTCGCTGTTGAATAGAGAATCAAACAAACTGTGAAATTTTAGTTGTTTCGACAGACAGTCGAATGGTTTCGAGTCCCTTCTGCTCCTAAGACGACCGTGCTTAAATGATGATTATATCTTGAATATTATCAGAACTTAAAGGCCTTTAAACAGATGCAATAATTTTTTTGTAAAGTTTCGACAAAAGAAAAGATGCGAAGTAATATATCGATGGCTTAAAGAGATTCTTTCTCTTTTCCTTTATTGGTGCAGACACTGCTGACGAATTTTTTTGAATACACACAAAAAATTTCGTCAAAATCGGTTCAGTCGTTTAAGAGGGGTTTAGTGAAATACACGCGCACACAAAAAATATATGTGGGAAATGCACCACTGACTCGACGCGGACATACTTACGGACCTTAAAAATACAACACTGTGACAATGACGCGACTATTACATGACAACACTGAAAGAGCAAAAAACGAAGAACTAAAGCGAAACACAGTTGACCGCATACTCTCATACGAAACAGTTCTATTGTCTTAAAATATACGCAATCAACTTACTGGTTATTTGAAATTAAAATAAAGAAGAATTGTTATTTTGAATAAGTTATTTTGAAACAGTGTCGTTTTATTTTAAACGGTGGCAAAAAGTGTTTGAAAATGTTCTTTAAAAGAAAAAGGACACACCGTTACAAAAAACGGATTTTGCAATAGTGAATAAAAAGACGACGACGCCAACAGTTAGGCAGGGAAAAATTAAAATTGATCACGAAATCGACAAAATCGAAATAAACAGTTTCGGTAAAAAAAAACCGCCGTTCGGAAAAAACTATTCAAACGGTGACGGAAGCAAAAATTGCGTTGTGCGTGGAAATGTTCAGCTGAAACTTAGAAAAAGTGACAGACGAAAGACAAGAGTTGAGCAAGGCGACGACACGAGCAACAAGTTCGGATCAGAGAAAACACACAAAATTTTGCGTTCGTTCTTCACAGAGTTAACATATGCGACAACAAGGCGGAACATTTCAAATTTATTTCTAATGTAGCATTTTTAGAGTTAAACTTCTATTTTTCCTACACTAAATATGTATATGTATGAGCGTTGGAAAAAGCAGAACGGATTTCGCGGGTTTTAATTTTTACGATTATTCTTAATTGACGGGCAGGATAGAAAAAAACGGAAAGTCAGGAATTAGGGCAAAGTTTATTATCATTGACATAAAATTTTCTTATATTTAAACTGAAAAAAATATTAAGAAAAATCAAGTTTTAACATATTTTTAAACAGCATAAAGTAAAATTCTTTTGATCAAAAGCCACTATTTATTCAATTTTTAATAAAATTTAAAATTTTTCATTTGTTTTTGGAATTTTCTTAGTTTAACTAGAAGATAAATTAATGAAAAATATGAATTTCTTTGAATTTTTTATTTCCGTTAGAAATTGCGGCCTGCATCCTGCCCGCCGTCCGAGAAATGTACATGCGAGATGCATCGGGTAATTGCTTCCCAAAGGCAGAATATCAAAGATTTCGTATCCAAAAAATTTGTGAATGATGTTTAAATATATAACTACAAACCCTTCGCTTTGATCAATTATTTCTTTCCTCCCAAAAAAATCCTCAAAAAAATCGATTTTTGAAGCCTCGAAAGCAGGCTCTCCCCTTAACACTTGTCATTGTCCGCGATCTTCACTGTTCGGCGACACGAGAGAAATGAGATTTTGTGCGCCGACAACGCCATACACGATAAACATGTTCGCGCACCGATCGAAAAAGAGAACGTTTGAAATGGATGGCAGCGAGGATGAAATTTGAACAATCGCACACATGAACGCTTGTGTTCGTGTATGGGCGCTTAAGTGACGCCACATAGCATTTGTACATTGTCAACAGCAGAAATTTTGTATGTGTATTGATGAATTTTGCTCTAACTGATTCATTTTTGAGTTGAGAAATTACACTTTGAAAAATTTTAAATAAAATTAAAGTAAATGAAATAATTTTGAGAAAAGAGCTAAGAGAAAAGTTTTAAGAAAATTTTGATTGAATTAAATTAAAGCTACATATACCTTTGTTTAACATCACGCAGCATAGCGCAAAACATTTTAAAATATTTAATTAAATTTTATTATAATAATTTTATACCAAGTCTTTTAAAGATAATATTTTATATTTAATAAACATTTTGTTAATTTTCATTAAAATGGATTATTTATAAAATTTTAGGTTTGAACATACAGGAACTTTTTTTCGATCAACACAGAAATTGGGTGGCGTTAGGGATTTGTACATCGATAACTGTATGTGTATTGAAATTTTGCTCTAACTGATTCATTTTTGAGTTGAGTTACACTTTGAAAACTTTTAAATGAATTAGCGACAATGAAGACAAGAGAAAAACGATGCTGATTGAATTCAACGTAAAGTGCTATACCTTTGTTTACGGAGCGTACAAAAATTTAATTAATTTTATTATAATAATTTTATACGGCTTTTGTAATATTTTTGATTTAATAAACATTGGACAAAATGACATCATTCTCAAATTCGGTTTGAACATCGAGCAAAGGTTGGGTTGGAGTTCGAGGAGAATGCAGACATTGCAGGACCGGTTACTAGAGCTGGAACGAGTTGCAGAAATTCATTTATGCAAAGCAGTGCTTCTCGAAGCGTGCAAAAAAGCGATGTTTGTTCGAAGTCAAAGCGCGACATCAACAGTCTCCGGTTCGGGGAGTTCACTGAAGCAGGCGCTAAAAGCGGAATTTGGAGTTGTTGTATCGTCAATAGAAATTCATCGCACACTACGAAATCGTCGCAAACGTCAAGGGGAAGATCTCATGGAATATCTCTATAGCTTGATGGAGATCGGCAAGTCGATAAACTTAGACGACACCAGCTTGATAGAGTATTTCATTGAAGGCATTCCGGATTCCAAGGCGGGTAAAGCAAATTTGTACCAGGCTAAAACCGTAAAAGACTTAAAGGAGCAGGTGAAGGTTTATGAAAAAATCAAAGTTCCTGTTTCAAAACCGCAATTCGTCAACGCAAACAAAACGTCGCCTACGTCATCAAACATAGCTTCGTCGAGTTCAGGCAGTTCAGCGAAAAAATGCTACAATTGCGGAGATGATTCACATTTTGTTAGAGACTGTCCACGCAAAAGGGTGAAATGTTTCAAATGCGGTGTAGAAGGTCACCGAGCAACAGAGTGCTCTACAGTTGGAAACTTAGTTAAGATGGAGAAAAACGCAAACATGATGAAGACGAAAGCAGCAGTAAAGCCCAATAAGATAAGCAGTTTAACTTTCAAGGACATTTGGATGAATGGAGTATGTGTTTCGGCATTAATCGATACGGGTGCAGATGTATGTTTGATGCGATACGATACACTGTTGATGTTGGATTTGGACGTGAAGCTGACAAAGGAAAGAGTATGCTTGGTCGGAATTGGGGACAGTGAACTTACAACAATAGGTAGCTTCTCCATTCGCGTTGAAGTTGATGGCATATGGTTAGAAATGAAATTCCATGTTGCCAAAGAGACTGATTTGAAGTATGCTCTAGTAATTGGTAACAATATTTTGAAGGATGTCGATCTGATTGTAACCGAGGATGGTGCGGAGTTCAGACAAAAGGAAGCAGGGAAACAACAATGTAAGGTGCAACAACTGGCTGATAAGCATAGCGAGGAAAGCTCGGATGGTGCTGATGCTAAGGAGCATGCAGCTGAAGCCGTCGAGCTGGAGACTAAGGTCATGGGTGAGCACAAGCAGGTGCAAAAGACTATGAGCCGAAACAGTGGTATGCAAAAGGCGGTGGCTATAGAGCACAGCGAGTACGTGAGCTAGCGCGCTGCTGTGGCTGAGGAGCCACGTGAGCATCCACCAATGTGGAACGCTATGGAGAAGCTGTATACTGAAGGCGCAGGCAAGAGCGCTGTTGTAGCAGGAAAATCAGTGGCAGTTGCGGGCGAAAATCGAGTCGTCCAGCTGATGAAGGAGTTCGGCGAATTATGTCTGGTCGGAAGCATAAACGAGAAGGCCGATGTTGAAGTGAACGTATCCCACCTACAGGTAGAACAGGCAGATGCGGTAAAGGAAATGGTTGGCGCATATACCCCTTTCGAGTCACCAGAAATGAAAATTTTTGTTGATCGAGTATCAACCTTTCTCGTGCTCGCTGTGAATTTGGTGAAATTTAATTTATATTTTAAAACTTTATTGATTAAGTGATCTTTTAAGATAAGTAATATCTGGCAATTGATTTTACTTTAATTCTGTTCTGGCTAATTTTAATTTATTGTGCTCATTTTCAATTTGTTTTTGAATTTTAAATAGGTTGTTAGTGTTAATTTATATTGGCGAATTTATCTTTGTCCAGAGCTGATCGCGAGTTTCTTATATTCTCAAACTGCTTATTGGTTGTTATCTTTGATAACTAACTATTTTATTGCATTCATTTGTTATAAATATTTTTGTCATCGCGCTTTTTACTTTTATTATTTAACATTTTTTATATTTTTGTTTAATACTGTTTTTGGCTTTGTGATGGGCATTATGACTTGTAACTTTCCGAACTTAAATGTTTCTTGTTGGCTTTGGACTGATCTTAAATGGTACAGGTAGGATTTTGGATTCCATTCTTGACAGTAAGGGCTTGCGCTGGTCTTGCTTGAAATGCAGACCAACTGAAATTGAATTGTTTAAAGTTTTTAGGCAGGCGCGCAATGGTTTCAAGGAGATTGGTCGAGAGCTTGAAACCCTTACTGAAAAATTTAGGTATTATGAAACGCTGTTTCAATCATTTCAATGCTTAAATACTCGGGATGAGAATCCAAAACCTAAACGAAAACGTCCATCTGATGAAGATACCACTGTATCTTTCTTAAAAAGAATGCCCCCACCCGCTATTGACCTCATAAATCTTGCATCCCCTCGTCCTCAAGAAGAGAAGGTTCCGTCTGCTAAGGACCCAGAGAAAACTGTTACTGAATACGGTAAGCGGAAAACTTCTCAAGATCCGCCTCCAAACATCTCCAAGTCAGCTAATAAAAACTTAGTGGTAATACCGCGGAAAAAAGCAATTTTCATCTCGAGACTTGCTGCGGATACCACAGTCGAGGATATAAAAAGTTACATCTCGTCGAAATTAAAAACGGTAGATACAGACATCCGTAAATTTAATTTCAAATATAACAGAGATATTTCCTCGTTTAAGATCGACGTATCCGCTGACAATTTTCAACTGATACTTGACAACTCATTCTGGCCATCTGGGGTCTTTGTGCACGAATTCGAGCACAAACGTGATAAGCCCCCTGTAGTTATCTCTAAAATGCCAGGAAATCCCGTTGATGCAAAAAACTAATTAACAATAATTCGCTGATTATTTATTATCAAAATGTTAGAGGGCTTAATACAAAACTCACTGATTTGTATCTAAATAGCATTCATTGTAACTTTAAAATCATTGCTTTGACAGAAACTTGGCTAAAGCCCCACATTTTTGATAACGATATATTCAACAGCGAATTCGAAATCTTTAGATATGACCGGCTGAACAGAAAAGGAGGTGGCGTCTTGTTTGCTGTTCATTCTTCAATTCCATCTGAAGAAGTCGATGTTCCGTATGCAGACTTCATTGAATTTAAGTGCATTCGTATTTGCGCTAATAGTGGCCATATCTACTTAACATTGTCTTATATACCGCCTCACTCTGACATATCTGTATATATGCAGCATGCTTCATTAATAAGTAATGTCTTCTCAAGGGTTAATGATACTGATTCCATGATTGTTTTGGGAGATTTCAACTTACCGTGCGTATCATGGAAATCTATTGATGATCACACCATCCCTATTAGTACTCGTTCATGTTTTAACGAGTTCTTAGATGAAATGTCGGAGTTGGGTCTGAACCAAATTAATTTAATTTCAAATGAATTTGGTAAGCTCTTAGATCTAGTTTACGTCGATAACGCTTCAATGTTCTCTGTTGTCCGATGTGATCCTTTAGTTCGGCCAGAGGACACGTATCATCCTGCTTTGGAAATTAACATCGAAATCATAGCCAACTTTGCTTATAATAATACACAAGACTTTTGTTTTCGGTTCAACTTTGCGAAAGCTAATTTTAAGAAGATTAATTACGAACTTTCTAAAATAACTTGGCCAGATTACAGAGGCAATATTGAATTTAGTGCTTCCCACTTTAATGAAACTATTGTAAACTTATTTGAAAAATATGTTCCGAAGTGTGTTGTTACTCAAAAAATTAGTTCTAATTTATGGTTTTCGAAAGAATTATGTAAATTAAAAAATAGAAAATCTCGTGCTTTTAAACTTTTTAAAAAACTGGTTTAGTTGCTAACTATTCAAAATATTCTAAATTGCGTCGACAATTTGCTGAACTTAACAAAATATGTTATAGTAATTATATAAATAAAGTAAAAAATAATATTATACGTAATCCAAAATTGTTTTATGGTTTCGTCAACTCCAAACGCAGGATTTCTAATTTTCCGTCCGCTATGAAATATAAGTCTAGTTTGTTTAGTGACAGTCACACTATTCCTAATATGTTCGCTGAATTCTTTAGGTCCAATTACTCTCCAAAATCTCCACAAAATGTTCCGCATCAGCACAAGTTATGTCCGATTTCTGTCATTAATGCACCTACCATTTCCGAAACAGACGTCTTAAATCAGTTAAATATGTTAGAACAATCATACAATTACGGCCCAGATATGATTCCCTCATGCTTTCTTAAGAAATGTGCCAAATATATATACCAACCCCTAACAAAACTATTTAACTCATCTCTTATGCAAGGCTTATTTCCATCCATATGGAAAAAGTCATTTATAATTCCTTTACATAGAGAGAGTGATTTAGGTCATCTATTGAAAACTATAGGGGAATAGCAAAGTTGTCTGCAATACCTAAACTTTTTGAAGCAATTATAACAGACGACATAACCTTCCGGATCTCTCCACTAATTTCTTGTTCTCAGCACGGTTTTCGTAAAGGGAAATCTACCACAACTAATTTGCTTGAATTTGTATCACATGTATCAACGGGCTTTAGGGAGAATAAGAATACTGATGTTATATATACAGATTTTAGTAAAGCTTTTGATAAAGTAAACCATTCAATTCTTTTGAGTAAACCATTCAATTCTTTTGAATAAACTTGATCTTCTTGGTTTTCAACCAATATTTCTAAAATGGGTTGCTTCTTATCTTAGTAATAGAATTCAACAAGTCATATTTAAAGATACTTTTTCTGACATAATCAATGTTCCTTCAGGCGTTCCTCAAGGTAGCCATCTTGGTCCAATTCTGTTCTTGTTATTTATTAACGACATATCATCTGTTGTTAAGTTTTCAAAAGTTTTATTATATGCTGACGATGTAAAACTTTTTAAAAAATATACTTCAAACAGCGAAAGATGTCAGTTGCAAACAGACTTAAACAACCTAGTTTCTTGGTGTGATAGAAATGACATGCCATTGAACCTTAAAAAATGTAAAACGATGTCGTCGACAATTTGCTGAACGTAACAAATATGTTATAGTAATTATATGTGCTTTTCACGTAGAGCTGTAGACCCTACCTCATACGCAATACAAAACTTTAGGTTGGAGCAAGTATGCAGTTTTGTTGATCTGGGAGTAACTATGGACCCCAAACTCAATTTTAATCTTCACGTATCTTCCACGGTTTTTAAAGCTAAAGGCGCTCTTAGTTTTGTTAAACGTTGGTCTAAAGAATTTAGAGATCCGCTTACCACAAAAATTCTTTTACATCTCTGGTGAGGCCTATATTGGAGTATGCTTCTGTGGTTTGGAACCCTAGTTACCAAGTCCATTCGGATAAGTTAGAGTCCGTTCAAAAACATTTTTTACTTTTTGCCTTAAATCATTTGCATTGGGATTCCAGTTTAAATCTTCCCCCTTACATTAACCGTTTAAAACTTATAAATCTCCCGACACTCGCTAGTCGTAGGGAGATGCTTGGTATAATATTTCTTGTAAAACTCATGAATGGGTCAGTCTGTAGCCCATCTCTCTTATCTGATATTAATTTTAACGTTCCCGCTCGCCCTACCAGGCAGTTTAGACCCTTACTTTTAAAATTTTCTAGAACAAATTTTGAGTTAAACGAACCATTCCGCCGTATATGTCATGATTTCAATTTTCATTCCAGCACATTTGATCTAACAGACTCACTCTTTACCATTAAAAAAATTATTTTATCTACTCTTAACAAGTAACATTTAATAATTATAAACTTTAATCTAATTCTTAATTTCGGCTGTTGAAATTTTAGTTTCTGTAGCTGAGCAGCTTAAGATCGCAACGCTTAAAACTCTCTTGCCTTTTATGACTCGGCTAATTCCGCTCGTTCGCGGATTGCGCCCCTCGCGTCGGTTGGGCGGGAGGAGGGTAATCGTTGGGTATTATTATTATTATAATCCTGTGTTCGAGAGACCGAGACGAATGTCCTACGCTGATCGATGCGTAGTGGACGAGCAAGTGGCGCAGTGGCTGGCAGAAGGGAAGCAAGACTTCGATTATGTAATCGAGCATAGAAAAGGAACTAGAATGCGACATGTCGACGCTTTGAGCCGCGTATCGTGCTTGATGTTGGAAGACTCACTAAATCACCGACTCAAGAAGGCTCAACAAAGCGACGATTGGACGCGAGCCGTACGAAAAGTATTGGATGACTACGAAGATTTCTACATAAAGCACGAGGTGCTGTATAAAAACCCAGATAAAGAGCTGATAGTCGTACCGTTGTCAATGGAGGACGAAATCATCAAGATGGCACATCGGCAAGGTCACTTTTCCATTAAGAAAACACAAGACGCTGTCGAGAAATCATTCTTTATCCCGCAATTAAATTCAAAAGTAACGAAAATCGTGAGAAGCTGTATTGAGTGTATAGTCACTGATGCTAAGACTGGAAAGAAAGAAGGATTGCTGAATCCTATCAACAAGGAGGACAAACCATTGGGAACTTTCCATCTCGATCATGTTGGTCCGATGGAGACGACAAATAAGTCATACAACTACATACTTGTTGTTATTGATGCTTTCTCAAAATTTGTATGGCTTTATCTCACGAAAAACACTGGAGCAGAGGCAGTTGTAGAACGCCTGAAGAAGCAAGCTGTATTTGGTAATCACCGACAGAGAGGCGCCGCATTTACATCAAATCTCTTCAAAGACTACTGTGAAGGCGAAGGTATCCAACATCTACTAATAGCTACCGGAATTCCAAGAGGAAATGGCCAAGTGGAACGAATACACAAAATCGTAGTACCCATGGTGTCAAAACTATGTCACGAAACCCCAAGCAGCTGGTACAAACACGTCGATAAAGTGCAACAATTCATAAATAACACTCCACCTCGTAGTACCAAGACGACCCCATTTAAAATACTGACGGGATTAGAGATGCGTGTTCCGGGTATTCCAGAACTACAGGAAATGCTAGATGAAGCCGCGATCAATGAACTTAATGCTGATCGAGATGCAGTGCGCCAACAAGCGAAGGAAAACATCATCGAAATCCAGCAGGAGAATCGTAATAGTTATAATTCACGCCGCCGAACAGCAACCAACTACGACATTGACGAACTGGTAGCCATTAAGCGTACCCAGTATGGAGCGGGTTTGAAATTGAAGCCCAAATATTTCGGGCCATACAGAGTTGTGAAAAAGATGGAGCATGATCGCTACGAAGTGGTAAAAGTCGGAGACCACGAAGGCCCAGGGCGTACCACAACGGTGGCCGAATTCATGAAGAAGTGGAACCCTTCATTCGGGACGAATGAAGCCGCAGGACGGCCGAATGTGAGAAATGCACCACTGACTCGACGCGGACATACTTACGGACCTTAAAAATACAACACTGTGACAATGACGCGACTATTACATGACAACACTGAAAGAGCAAAAAACGAAGAACTAAAGCGAAACACAGTTGACCGCATACTCTCATACGAAACAGTTCTATTGTCTTAAAATATACGCAATCAACTTACTGGTTATTTGAAGTTAAAATAAAGAAGAATTGTTATTTTGAATAAGTTATTTTGAAACAGTGTCGTTTTATTTTAGAACGGAAAATAGTGTGGTAAAAAGAAAGACACACTACATATGTATATATATTAAGATATTCACTGCCAAGAAAGTATCGGGAATTTAATTGAAAGTTTTTCGATCATCATCCAAATTTATTTTATCGGCTCAAAGTAACATCCATTTGAAGCGGTGCACTTGTACCAATGCTTCTTCCAATCGTCAAAACATTTTTTATAGGCACTTTCCGGGATGGTCTTGAGCTCTCCCGTCGAATTTGTTTTGATGTCTTCAATTGAGACGAAGCGTGTTCCACGAAGTGGATATTTCAGTGTGGAGAATAAGAAAAAGTCACATGGGGCCATATCAGGTTAATACGGTGCTTGCTCAATGATATTTCTTGAGTGTTTGGGCAAAAATTCATTCACAATGATGACTTTGCGTGATGGTGCGTTATCATGATGAAGAATTTACGAATTGTTGGCCCACAAACACGGACGTTTACGACGGATAGTGTCTCGTAAGCTCCCGATAGCACCAAGATAATACTCCTTGTTGACCAGTTGGAAAGTATTCATACAATGAGCATTACCTTCACTTTCGATCGGCTTTGGCGTGGTTTTCCTGGCTCTTGGGCCGTCATTCGGATGATTGCTGGTCCGTAAGTGTGTCATATTCGTAGACCCATGTTTCTTCACAAACGGGATCCAGCTGTAGGCTACCTTAGGGCATTATGACAGTATTTAACTTGAGCTGTTCTACTTTATATTCCTCTTTACTCCTCTTTGCGATATTGAGGTATCCTTGCGAAATAAAATGGAGTTCATCTTTACCTAAGAAAAACTACTTGTAAGGTTCACTTATATGCAGTTGAAGGCTCAGTTATCAATATGATATATGTATATTTTTTAGAATTGCGTATATAGTTTCCGCACCTACTGCGGTTTTCGAAGCTCGCTAGTGAAATAAAGTTGTTTTAACTGTTCTTATTGAATATTTTAAAAGTTCGCTGAAGCTCTCCGCCAGACTCCGATTCGCACGTTTTTAATGACGCCACCTACTCTGAGTGAAATTTCGAAGAGCTTTGAGCTATTTGGTTTCAAAAGATCGTTGCCAGAGTGTGATTTAAAGTAGTACATTGAAAGAATTTACAGCGTACAGACACTCGACATTCTTTGATGATGGACGGCTTATGAACATAACAAAAAACTCTGCGAAATGGACAATTTGAGCTATTTGTGATGTACTACTATGAGAAAAAATAGTAAGTAATCGGAAGGATAATTGACGAAAATTGTCAACATAGCTTTGATTTTTGGCCAGCTTTGACGTGTTTTTTTTTGGATTTGGCTCACCTTGCCACGATATTCGACCGGTTGTTCGTCTGTTTTCAGTCCTAAGCATGGTTTCATGACATTCGGATAGTCGGAAACATTGTTTCACAGACGTTAATGCGACGCTGTTTTCCTAACAACTTTTATGATTTTGGAACCAATTTCTTTCTTTTCGTGGTAAATTGTCAACGGGTTCTCGACCCTCTTTGATTATTATTTTTTAATTAAAAACACTTGCTCGCGACAACAAATTATCACCGAAGTCCTTTTCGAGCATTCTAAACGTTTCATCACCATAAATTTGATTCCGCTCACAAAATCTAAGGAGCTTCTTTACAGATGTACAGATGTTACTGACAGTCATACGAACTTAGAAAAAAATATTTTGACAAATGGGTTATCGTGCGAAATGTAAATTAAAAAGTCTTACTATTTTTTGCCTACACTTTGCTTCGTGGTTTTATTATTTCCCATGTACATTTTACTCCACTTTGGACTTTCTGCTTCTCTCATTTCCGCAACTTTTGTGATATAAACTTATCACATCTTAATGCGCTACAAAGAACAGACCATTACAGTCTTCGAGCCAAATGGGCTCGTGATTACATAACAATTTGTCTTCCAAGAGCTGTTCGCTCCATTGGAATGTCATTTGTGGTAAAAGCCTATTCACCTTCATCTCGCCCGCATACTCATTTACGCAATTCATTCATTTCTTTTAAGCCAATTTAAATAAATAAATGGTCGCAGCGATGGTCGCCTTTAATAGCTATTTAATCTCCCTGGCTATAATAGCCTTCGGTAAATGTATTTTATTTTTTACGGCACCAAAGTGAGATACATGTTACTAATGAATGCAATGCAATAGTCACCTTACAGCCGACACACATACACACATACGTGTGTACAAAAAAAAGAGTTTAAGCTTTCACTGCAGCCATTTGGTATCATTAAAATGTGCCATGGCGTCCATAAAACTGTGCAGAGTTCACTCTTTTAACCCATTCACTGCGTGCACTTTCCATGTGAGTGCAGGCTAGTGCAGCTTTGTTGGTGTATATTTGTGGCAGTCACTTCACTTGCAATGCAATTCGCAACTCTCTTCCTTTTCCTCCTGGTCTTTCTCCTACTCTTTCCCCCCCTCTTGCTCCTTTTAGTCCTCCTTTTCTTCCACCTGTTTTTAATGGTCCTTTTCCATCAGTAAATTTTTTCCTTCGCTACGGGTAGTGTTTTGTTGAAATCCTGGTTTGGTAGTTGTGGCGTTGCCGCTCAAAGCTTGCTGCATATATAATTCGAGATTTCTGTTTCAGAGAGTTCGGAACCGTCCGCGAAAAAATTGTAGGATTTGGTTAAATGAACTCGTCAGATCAAAGCTGACAATTTGAGCTTCGGCGTCAGTCTGCTTAAATACTAACACTATTCTGCCGCAGTCTGCCTTCCCTCAAGCTCTTCCAAATTATTTTAAAGAGAAAATTGTAGGATTTGGTGAAATGAACTTGTCAAATAATTTTGTTAGCTTTGAGTTACGCCATCAGTCTGTTTGAATACTACCACTATTCTGCCGCATTCTGTCGTTCCTTAAAATTCTCCAAATTACACACTAAACACTAAAATTTTGTGACGACATTTTTCTATTTACTTACAATCAGTAAGTTGCATTTGTAATTTTTTCCTTTCTCATCTATCCACTACTGCATATGTACGTTTGCAAACAACAACTAGAAGATTTGCAGCACAAACTATTCTAGCTGCCAGCTACTTCACTACTTACCACTTTACTGCATTTCACTCGCTTCCAATCCGCTTGAATTACAGTAAGCTTCCACACTTAGTCTCCGGTTGCGTCTCCACTTGACTGCCTTTTGACAACGATTTAGCGTTTATGGCTCACAAATTTACGAACTGCTTTCTTTTCCAACACTAAGCAGTCAAGCACCGGGGCAGCCAAGCAGTCAGCTCGCTAGTGAGGACCTTTTCCAGTCAATTGGAAACGCCACAATAGCTTTGGCAGTCAAGCAAATAGCTTTACGCCAGAGACCGTCTCGTTGCTGTCGTCTCTTCGCGCGATCTCGCGAGTACTGATACATCTACTCATCTATAAGTACTAAGTATTCGTGCATGCTTGGCAAACATACAAGGTTTGTCGCAAAAGAAACAGGACTGTTAAAAAAACAACAAAAAATTAATATTTTTCAAAAGTTATATTTTTTTATTCAAAGTAGTTTCCTTGTGCTTCGATACAGCGTTTAGCCCGGTCAATTAGCATTTCAAATGAGTGTTTAAGGTCATTTTTCGGAATGCTCTTGATAATATCGGTCGTCGCCTTTTGGATAGCTGAAATGTCCTGAAACCAGTGTCCTTTCATGGGCAAATAAAGTTTTCCAAATAAGTAAAAATCACAGGGTGCCAGATCAGGTGAGTAGGGTGAGTGATTAATGGCTAATATGGAGTTTTTTGTCAAAAAATCAGTGACAAGCGTCGACCGATGACACGGCGCATTATCATGCAACAGGCGCCAGGACCCTGCCTCACGGTATTGTGGTCGAGCACGACGAATGCGTGACAAAAGACGCTTCATAACACCAAGGTAAAACACAGCATTAATCGCTAGGCCAGGTGGGACGAACTGTCGGTGTACAATACCCTCGGAATCGTAAAAACAAATCAGCATTGTCTTTATTTTTGACTTCTGAAGACGATTTTGGCCGGCCCGACTTCTGATCGTCACAGAGGTCCTCACGACCTTCTTGGAAACGCTTAAACCACTCATGCACATTACTACGGGATAGGCACTGATCACCATAAACTTTTTTATGATTTGAAATGTTTCAGTAATCGTTTTCCCAAGTTTAAAACAAAATTTAATATTTGCTCTTTGCATTTTACGACCGATGACCAAAAGCTGCTGTCACTTTTTGATCGATAACATCGATTATAGTTATCCAATTGTCTTAAAATTTTTACGAAATGTCAACAAGAGATCAAACTTTTTATTTTATATACCCACCAATAGGTGGCGCCACCAGAAACAGTTATATTTAAAAAGTTCTGTTTCTTTTGTGACAGAACTTGTATAGGCGATATCGTAATACTCGTCCAACATAAGCTTAGCTGGCTTAAATTGAAATGGTTCGCGCCATGTTTGGATTTTTCAGATGATTTTCGTTTCGTTTGTTTGCTGGTTGTCTCGTTGGCCTGGCACATTCGGAAAACAAAAGATGCGCAGAATATGAAATTTTGCAAGTCGTTGCACAGCATGAAATCATTATTGAAACAGCAGTAATAACGAGCTCATTCGACTAGAGTCGTCGGGTGTGAGCGTGTAAATTATTAAAACAATCGGTTTTGGGAAGGAGGCAATTGTTTACTGAGGCTACAGTGTTGAAAGACTCAAAGTTCGAAGAAGGAAGCTTCTCAGTAGTAACCTTCGGTACTTTCAATGCTTATTCGACAGCTGTCTTTCCTTTTACTACCAGCATGAATTTGAGAGTTTAATCTCTCAATCGGTAAACTGAATATAGCTTACTTTTGCAGTATGAATTTGAGGGGTTAATGTTCCAATCGGTAGAGTGAGTATTATGACATCTTTTCATCCATTCATTCCCAGCGTGGTTTCGAGAGGTTAAAGTTGTTTTGTTTATTAAATTTGGGACTAACCGCGGCAGGTGACAGAAATTAGCAAGCTCCCTTCTTCAGTACTCGTCGGACCTCTCGGACGAGGCCTTAATCAATACCTTCCTTTCCTTTGCGCGGAGAGAAGTTGATCAGATGTAGAGCTCACTAAATGGTGGGAGGCTAGCGATATCTGATAAAGTATAGGTTCTATTTTCTTATATGAGCCTTTAAATATTCAAACACTTCAGATCTAGATCTTATAAGTACATCAAATCTCTTCGGCGTGAAGAACATACGGCAAAATCTTGATCAGGGTATCTTAATTTATCAACGTTTTAAGAGATTGAGGCACAAGGAGACTTGGCTAGGTCCATTAATCCGATTATCTATTAATAATTAAAAACTTAATCACGATGATGATCTTTGCTGTAAAGCTTGATGCTGTACTGGCCCAACTGAAAACCAACCAATGAAATAGATTCAAGTTTTAAGCAGAGTTTACAGTTGAGCCTACACATTCGGCTGCAAAATGTCCCGGTATCTTGCGATTGTTGTTCGCCAAACACCAATAAGATTGTTGTTTTTTTCCAAACGTCCGTTTGTTCTCAAAACGCTGTTCATTTGTCGGATCTGCTAAGAACTAACAATTATTGCTGCCAAACAAAGTGACCGATTAAAATCAAGTCATTATATGCAAACAAGGTTGGATAATCGGTTACTAGAATTTAGTTCCAACCTGCTTCTAAAACACTAGATGGCTGAAATTTCTTACAGCTCTGACCTCGGTAGGTCGGTTGTCTCTACGAAACCGGCCGCAGGACTTACGAAATCGCAACGTAATTCCTTAATTCAATCATCGCTGAGTACACTCGAATGATTTTCGTTTCCGTATTGTTTTGTCGTGCAATTGGATTGCTAGCTATCATGATGCTTTTGGTGTTGCTGCTGCTATTATAGTTGTTGTTGTTCTGTGCTTGTTGTTATTATTATGCCAAGCGATGTTTGTGCTTTTTTCTGTCTGCTCGTCGTTTTGTTGCTAGCAGCTAGTATTTACCAAGCTTTTATGGCTGTCGCCGTTGTTGGCACTTGTTGTTGTTATTGCGCTGGCTTGCTGGGATAATGTGTGTGCTACCGAATGTTATTGCTCAATGCATGGCAACGTGCATCGTTACCCCGGTTATTGTTGTTGTAAATACTGCTGTCTTGTTGTTGTTATTGCTAACAGTATGGCATTGTGCAATATTTGTGTTGTTTTTGATTTTGTATTTGCTGTTGTCGCAATAGAATCGTTATTGCTGTTGTTGCAAGAGTTAGTGTTTTTTTGTTTTTGTTGTTGTCATTGCATACTATACGGCAGTGTTCAACGTAAAATTTATAATAAAATTTGTAAATCGTTGTTGCTTTTGTAATGACTTGTTGTTTTTATAATGATGTTGTTGTTGTGGAAATCGTTATTGTCTTTGTTGTTGTTGTTGCCACATTCAATATTTCCTAAATTCACTTATCATTCGACGCCTCGGCAATTTTCTTTGCGAAGAATTTCATTTCGTTTTGGCGAAGGCATTTCGAATTCGATTTCATAATTTTCAATGTACACATTACAAGAACAACACGTGTACGAGCAAAGCATGCCAAAAACAATGCGGTCGACGGGCAATAACGGAGTATTAGAAATAGCTGCAGCTAAAGGACAGTGCAAATATAAATAGGAATACACACACACTCAAACGTGTACACGAAGTCACTCGAACAATCAATAGCAAAGTAAACTTGCAACAAATCGAATAGAATCACTTTCCGGAGCAATGCTGTATGTTGGTGAGTGGTGAGCGTGGCACTGCCTACCGATAAATAGAACCGGATATACTATTATTGCGAATGTGCCAACTGCCAATTGGCGGATTTTTTCGTATTTGTCGTTATCCGTATACATGTTTGCATGTGTGTATTTGCTGGTGTTTACTTCGCTCCACTTAGGATTGCAGCCCGCAGTTGCGTCCCCCGGGTTCCCACTGTCTGCCAACTGTTCTTTTCGTTGTGATATTTCACATTTGCAACACGAATAGAAAACGGGCGCTCGCGGGGCACGGAAGGCGGCTTTAACAGTTTTTAACAGTTTTTTTTTAACAGTTTTTTGCGGCTTGTAGTGCAATAATCGTTCGTGATTGCTGGACATGTGCAATAACAACGGAAATTAGTTAAAAATATAATGGTGACTAAAAAATAAATTGGAGTTTCCGTAAAATAAAAAAGTATGGAAAGGCAAAATTTGGGTGCAGCCTTTTATTATGTATTTCCGCCTTTTTAAAAAATATACATAGGTATCACGAAAAGGTATGATGAAAACTGGGGCAGCTCATTGGTCGATTTCATCAATTAGTAGCATATCTAAGAAAAATGTTAAGATTATTTGGTCTAGGTATCTGACATACAGACTTGTATATAGTACATAATTCAAAAATATTAAATTAGATGCATGTGGACCGGGACTTGTTTTATCTAATTTTTGTAGCAGACCATCTAATAGCAATAGAGGAAGTTATTTATTTGCATCAAAATATCGTAAAGATTGACCCATGTTTTGGAAAAAAAGCTCAGCCTTAGCAGCAGAGATTTTTGTAAGACTTTGCTCATAATTTCAAAATTCATAATTTTTCCAATCCCCGAAACAGTTGTTAAACTCAACCTCCGGAAGAGCCTTCAATGCCCGTAGCGATTCACGTTTAAGGTCTTCAATTTACTCAAAACGGTTTCCCCGGAAGGGTTCTTTGAGTTTGCTGAATAGTCAGAAGTCGCACGGAGATAAATCAGGCGAAGACGGCTTGTGGCACTATTGGTTGAAGCTAACAAACAATCAGTGTATTCCACGGTCAAAATCGCGATATCAAATACGTTTTGATTGAAAATGTGATTTTAGGTCAAATAATCAGTCACGAGCGTCGATCGAATGATGGATTCTGAGCAATTTTTGTTCCTCCGTCAATTTGAACAAACCATCACGCACAGTTTAAATCGATGTTTTGATGGAATTTCCGGTGATCACAGATTTTGATTGGCCCACATGTTGATCGTCATTTATGTCCTCACAACCAATTTGGAAACGGTGAAACCTCTGGTGTTCTCTGCTACGGGATAGGCAATTATCGCCATAAACTTGTTTCATCAATTAAAACGATAAATGTCGGAATCGAGTTTGACCCATATTATTTCTTAAATAATTTTTTATTATTTTTAATTTGCTAAATGACCTTTCAGCTGCTGTAGCAGTGACAGGAATTGTAAAGAACAATAACAATATTGTAAATATGTACTTCCGTTAGGTCGCATTCTGGCACTCCATATTTGCTCATTATTTCTTTGCATAATTTGTTGAACAGTCCATGTTTGAATTAATTGAGGTAAAACTAGATGGTAAATATTAATAAATTGAAGTGAAAAACCAGGGCCTATTATATCTGAATATTTTCTTTGGAATTCGTCACACTTTTGTAATAAAGTTGCTGATGTAATAATAATGTTGGTGTTAGAAAATCGAATATGTCACAGACTGCACTCATACCAATAAAACGTGTATCTAATGGAGATATTTGTATTACTGTGTCTAGTACGTTACTGAAAATTTCAATTTTAAATAAATTTTTCTGGTTTAGAAATCGCTGATCAACTGCTATTTCATCAAAATGTTTTTTAACTTTTCTTTGCCCTTTTTCTTGAAAATGGGTATCAATAATTCGAAATAATTTCTATAAATTTGTAATTTTGCTTACTTACCTTACCTTTGAGGATATCCATAACTTGCCGCAAAATATGACCATATCGGGCAACAAGCTTTACAACGGACAGAAAATCTTCGTGGTATCCTTCCTGACTCAAGTCTTCTTAATGTCCTCTCAAAGCCAAAGAACTCTTTGCTATGGTAAGTATGGTACCGAGTAACCTTTGAAGAAGGTTGAAAATTTTTGTTTACTATATTGTCTTTCTTGGCGTTGTTTGCGTTTAAATGTATCACTGGTCTTCTTATTTTTATCCATATTTCTTGAATTCCTCTCATCTGAGTTCTCATGATTAAAGTGGGGTTGCAACCTGTCATATTTATTTTGAAAATGGGAGAAATTTCCAAAAGTTCAGTTCGATTGAGATTTATGGTAAAGATTCGGAGGCCCCCTGAGCTTATGGGCCTCGTGGCATCGCCCCGCCTGGCTCCTGGGTAGCTACGCCACTGCATATTGCTAAGAGAGAAATATATGTACTTATTTACATAAAAATATTCTACTCAGTTACAGCAGTTGAGGTCATCATATTTTGTAGGTTCATGTTTGGTATAAATAGTTAGATTTCGGCACATTTTTTTTCCAGATTTTTATTTTGATATTCTCATGGATGCTTCATTTAGGTGGCATATTTCAAAGGCTTAATGACTTACCCTTCCATTTTCGCACTGGAACATGAAAATGTTTATGAAGTATTATATACGAAGTTTGGTTGAAATTGGTGGAGCAGATATATATATATATATATATACTAGCTGTGCCCGCGACTTCGTCCGCGTGGAATAGTGATTTTGGGCTTCGTCTTTATCTTCGTCCGCGTCAATTTCTGTTATCAAAAAACTTCTGCGTAAATTATATTGTTTGTTTTATTTTCTGGTGGCAGAAGAACATATTGATTTTCTCCGCAACCTGATCTTGACAACGCGACATATAATTGACCATGAGAAAAGCAGTCTTGGCGTAAATCGATCCCCACGTGTTTAAATGTTGCCCCTGCGATTTATTAATTGTAACGGCGAAGGATAGCTTAAGGGGAAATTGAATTCTTTTGAAATTAAAAGGTATATCATTTGGGATCATTGGGATGCGAGGTATAAGTACTGTTTGACCAACTGCTGGACCAGTCAAAACGATTGCAACGATCACGTTATTGCGAAGAAATTTGACTTGAAGCCGGGTCCCGTTGCATAAATTAGGTGGTTTCAGATTTCTAAGGAAAATTATTGGGGCGCCTATTTTCAGCTTAAGGGAATGTGAAGAAAGGCCACTTGGGTTCAAAGAATTTAGAAACTCCTGTGGGTAAGGACCACATCTTCTTGATCCATTACATTATCAATAGATGTGTATGTGACTACATCTCCTTCAAGTTTATTTAAAATTATGTCATTAATTTCGTCCACGCTACTGTTTCTCGCCGCCAATATCGCCCTTTGACACATCCATTGGTGATCTTTATTTTCTATTTCGCTGATGTCAGGGTAAACTTTTGATATTAAACCCTCAATGTTACCAACTCTTACTCCTAAATCGCGGTCAATTTCAATTTTATTTTGAAAATGAGGTATTTTCCCGTCTCCTGCTAAAAGTAATTTTGAAGGGAAAGTTATACTACCTCCCTCCAAATGGGCTCTCATATTTGTCAATAATTTTAGAATATTTACAAACTTCCATATTGGAGAACTTTTAAGGCAAGACTTTACAATGTCTGCTTTAGTTCCCCTTACTATTACGGGTAAAGTTTGTCGAAAGTCCCCAGCAAACATAATCCCACCCATGATTTTATCACAGCTTCTAAGATCTCTAAGAGTTCTGTCTAGAGCTTCTACGTGAGCTCTATGGATCATGGCACATTCGTCCCAGATTATTAAACTGACATCTTGTAAAACTTTTCCCAAAGGGCCATTTTTACGTATAGAGCACACACTATCTTTCTCTAAAGAAACACTTAGGGGCAGTTTAAAAATGGAATGAGCTGTGCGTCCACCTGCTAATAAAGTTGCAGCGATACCTGACGACGCTACTGCTAAGGCTAGCTGTTCCTGAAACCTTACTTTTGCAAATATAAGATTAGTAATGAAGGTCTTGCCGGTCCTACCGAGAGCATCCAAAAAAAAAATTCTTCTTTCATTGAAACGAACGCTTTGCAGAACACCATTATACGCTGTCACCTGGTCGTTAACTAATCTTGGTTCATTTTGAATAATATACTCATTTAATTCATTTATATCATATGGTTTTCGCAATGCTACTTCTAACGGGTCCAAAAGCGAATAATTTCTTTTTGATGCAGGAAGCCCAAAATCAGTTGGGGATTTGTCGCAAATTTTATGAATTTATCTTTAATTATGATTAGTCCATCATTGTATACATCATCATTATATGCTAATGTCATATCCTGATTCTTATTACGCAGTCTGTTTAATATATCTTCACATAAAGCATTACGAAATTTATTCCATAACTCTAGGGGTCAGATGGTTGGCAAAATATAAGGATGATAGTAAATAATTCCCTTAATTTTGTAGCTGACTCGGATATGACAGCATCGGACATGGTATTTTGCCAATGTTCATCTCCCTCCAGTACACTTAATTCCTTGCAAGCGCCTTGATAAGTTTGGAAAATAACACCATTCCCGGTCCTTAGATGTTCAAATGACACTGGACCGCGAACATATTGCAGTAACATCCTTAAATAAAAGCATTCAGTTTGAGTTGGATGAATGTTGTAAACATGGCCTAAAGTTGTCTTTTTTTTACACCGGGATATCCTTCAACATCTTGCCCACGTTTTCTTCAAGAAAATTAGTTTCTTTTCCACACGTAATACTGAGGAACTTCGTGATATAAAAGGGTTTTTGCAAAATCGTCGCTTCTGCAAAGATCAAAGAACGCTGTAAGTGTCGTTGATGAAGGATGGTTAGCACGATCTTGGAGATTTTCATTATTATAAAAATAAACTCTTTGTCCATTTTCCAAATGAACTGCTAAATGAAATAGTGCCGGAAAACGTTCGTGAATAGAAAATTGGAAAATTCTCCAGAACGCTTCCGAGGAACTTATATAGCGACCATTTAGGTATCTTTCTACTTCATCGTTATTCATTTGTAACGAAAATGTGGCTTGATCAGAACCGTTATGAATATAATGTACTTACAGATGTACTTAATAGCTTTGTCCGATTGACAAAACTCTACTTTAATGTGTGCACTGAAAATTCGTGATAGCACTGGATTATAGGGAAGCACCCAACGATTATCCACGCTCATTTCTGTACCTTTGACACGAATTACTGCTGTGTTTCCATCATTATTTGGAGACCTGCGTCTGTAGGTTGGGTAACCGTCATCCCCGGTTTGTGTTTCCGAAATAAAATGTTTAGGGTACTTTTTAGAACAAACGTTTTCTTTCATACATGGTGACGCAGGATTATGAAATCCGGTAGGACCATGTATCATATTTTTTATGACAATATTATGAAGAATTGGAACTTGTTGTTTGTCAGGTATATCAGCCGATATTATTGCATCTATAGAATCTGGTTGTACTTTGTTAGCCAGCCACAATAAAATGTGGGCGTGAGGTAAACCTCTTTTCTGCCATTCTACGCTGTAAACAAAGACTTTCGATGGTCCAAAAATATTCTTCTTCGTTAGTAGGGATATCATTTTCTTGAGTCACATCAGCATGAATAATAAGTTTTAAATCATTGGGCGTTCTATTTTCCAGATTGTACTTAAAACTTTTAATATACGTATTATGATCGTGAAGATATGTTTGGAGAACGTCGATAAGATCGATTTGCAAGCTAGGGTTTAAATTTGAGCGCAAAGATATCTGATCTGCATGGGAAACAAGATATATTTGCAAAAATTCGGGTTGTGCCCTTTCAGCTGGAAGTAAGTCACCGATCAAATGATAAACTAACCCTTGGACTTTAAAAGAGGGCATAAAGTTTCCCTCACGAATTTCTTTGGCACCAAATGAAGTCATCTGAAATAGTGTATTATATTGTCTTGAGTGATTTAAGAAATGCTTTGATGATGGGTGTGAGCCTGATATCAGTTCTTTTAAAACTGATGTAGGTTGCGGAATTATGGGTATATTTACTTTGCCACCACTACAACACAGTCCAGGAGCTTCCGCCGCTCATTTTTTTGCTTGGCATAAGTTACAAATTTTATCCATTCTACCAATATCAATATCATTTAACTCAGAATAGTTAAGAATGCAATCACAAATGAACGCAGCATTCAATAAATTACTGCACTGAACTCGTTGCCTGTGAGTTCTATTCCTTGCTCATCGAGCATTTTGCTGTGCTAATCGATGGGATCGTTCAGCGCTTGATTCCCGATTGCGGCCAGCCAAAGTTCGAGAATTCTGTGAGGCCAAACGTTTAGATCGTTGAGCGCTTGATTCCCGTTGTCGGTTCGCCAAAGTTCGGAAATTTTGAGGCGAGACGCTGCGAACGTTCAACGCTCGATTCCCTGGTACGGTTTTGTTCACTAATTGCTCGTTGAGTACCCAACCTATGCATATTCTCATCCTCAGTTTCATTGCTGCGCAAAACTCGCAGTCGCTTTGCAGTAACAGTCTGTCGAGAAAGCTGAGTTCTTTTTCTAGGCATTATAGTGACAAAGAAAGAACGTAGAAAATGATTAAAAAGAATGTAGAAAAAAGAAATGTTAGATTAATAATTATTGTTACCTGCACTTGGTATTTACATACGTAAACTGAATATTATGTCAAAAGAATTACCATAAAACGAAAATAAGGTAAACTAACCTATTTATTTAATTAATAATCTACATGAAAACAAAAAAAGGATTAACTACTATGAAACTATCAGAAACAAAGTAATATACTAAAACAAAAAAATATCTACTGTATAGAAAACAACTACAAAATGAAAATGTGTTTAAAAAGTATCATTACGATGATAATATATCGCAAAAACAAATTAGCAGTGGAGAACGTAGAACGTAGGCCCGACTCAGCTGATACGACCTATCTTACGGGGCATCTCGACAGGGTAAAATCTAGTTCTTACTAACTGTCAAATCTGTTGCTATTGCCAATGCCAAAACTGTATGTGGGCATTTGTTATCATAACATAATCATTTGCGCAAAGGCGTAGGGTGGGTAGGTTCGAGCTGATGTAGCGCATGCTTTGAGCTCTTGAAAAATTTATTTTATCACATTACGAAATGCCGTCGGGTAGGTAGCTGATGTAGCGCACGTTTTCAGCTCTTGAACTCCTTAAATCTCTTACGGATAAAGATCCTTTTGTTTACAAATGTATTTCTGGGAAAAATAAGATAATAAGAAAAGGATAAAGATCCTTTTTTTTACAAATGTATTTCTGGAAAAATAAGAATTCATATTTTTGGACTACTATATAATAATTGTGGCATAAATTTTATATACCAATTAAAGTAATAAATTTAAAATGAGAAATGATATTTTGATTTATGCTTGTATAAGTTTATTAAATTTAAGACTTCGCTCATTTCCAACCCGATTTGCATAATTATTCTGTAAATTAACAATATTAAACTAAATATTAATTTTTTGGAAAAATGTTATTTTGAAAATGTACTTTATTTTCATAATATAACACAACACAACCGTCTTAATACTCGCTCTTCTAAATTTCATATTACCGAAATGAAAATGCCGTCGGCATATGTGTAAATGGGATATGATGCCTCTTCGAAATTTTCATAAACCGCTTTCGCAGCGCAAGGAACGGAAGCCTTCAAAGATAAATAATTTCACCCGTTTTTTACACATTTACCACTGTTTCTTCGCTCCTTCTTTCGCAGCGTGATGCTATATAGCCTATAGCCTTCCTCGATAAATGGACTATCCCACACAAAAAGAATTATTTAATTCGAACCAGTAGTTTCGGATATTAGCGCGTTCAAACAAACAAACAAACAAACTCTTCAGCTTTATAATATTAGTATAGATAGGTTGTCAAAAAAGTCTTACGGTATTTTCGCTAGTTGGCGCTGAAAGCGCGTAGTTCTAGTTTTATTCGTCGCATCGGGTCATGCTATACCTTTTTGGAAAGCTCATTTCACGCGCTAAAACGTGTTTGATTGATTGCCGTTTCTTTTAAGTTTATAGCGTCACAAACATGGAGCAAAATAAAGAGAAAATGCGGCATATTTTACAGTACTACTACGATAAAGGCAAAAATGCATCTCAAGCCGCCAATAAAATGTGTGCAGTTTATGGACCCGATACAATTTCCATTTCCATAGCACAACGATGGTTTCAACGTTTTCGTTCTGGTGTAGAGGTGGTCGAAGATGCGCCACGCTCCGGAAGGCCTGTCGTCGAAAATTGCGTTAAAATCGCTGAATTGGTCGAAAGAGACCGGTATAGTAGCAGCCGTAGCATCGGTCAAGAGCTGAGCATGAGTCATCAAAAATTCATTTCAATTTCAATAAAAAAAAAAATTCAATAAAAATACCGCAAGACTTTTTTGACAACCCATTATCAAAAAGAATGCTTCGCAATGACTTAACTGTGGATTATCCCATAAGCATTGAATAGTAAGTACATACTAATGAGTGAATGTTAACTAAAATAAGTATTATAAGATTACCACTATTTGAGACTATTTCGACTATAACTTATTGCATTGTAGTTTAAGGACTTAATGTATGGACTAATGCATACTGATTTGACAATTGTTAAGAATTCAATTCAGTTAAATATTAATGACTCGTAAAAACTAAAATACTCACTTAAGTTTTTTTAAAAATGATTCTTGAGTGTAAAAATTTCATGCTGACAATTGACTATTCACTTTAGACAGTAAAAAGTTTACTTGATTTTGCAATCAGACTATTGAGTATGGACTTTTCATAATTTAAATTTAATTTAACAAAAAAATGGTTTAACGGTTAATAATTAAATTGTAAACAAACGATTTATTTAATCATTAATTACTACTGGGTAGGGTTAGTCGACTATGAACTAATCTATGACTATTAAAAACTAAAACGTCTGTTTTGTATGGGCTATGAACTCTTTAACATTCATTACAATGTTGTAATTAACAAAATAATCATTTGCTGGTTTTAGACTTAGATATGGAAACAAATTATAAACTGTATCACTTCTTTCATACAATAAATTTGGCAACTGTGAAAAAAAGTAAGTTAAAATTCTAACAACAATAATCAATATTACAAGAAAAGAAGCACAAAGATATTAAATATATATAAATAAACTTATATCGACCACCGCCAATAAGTCTTGGCGAGCACCGCTGCCAAAGCATTAGTGACAGCGGAATAGTGGGTATTACCGTAACTCAGAAAAGTCGGAAGACAGCTCACAGTCGCAACGTGAATGTTCCGCGACTTGTGGACGCCGGCGTTTGTTGCGATTGAAAACACTTGATTTACTATAATAACGAAATAAAAATTGCCTTTCCAGCAAAACTGTAGACTACAGCCACATGAATTTGACGTTACAAAAACAACAAATTAAATATAAACGATACATTTAAGTCACAGCGTATTTGGCTACGCTTGAGTTTGCTGGCGACTTGTTGGCCAACTGCTTTGGTGGGTGTTCACCTAGAAGCCGGAAAAGTTATTGAGTTTAAAAGGAAGAGTTTCCTTAGGTTGAAATATATAAAATTTATTATTTGGTAAAACAAAAATAGAGAGTTCTTGTAGTCAATAGCTTTTGGTCTTTAGTCGTATTATTATAGTTAGTATATTGTACTCAAAAAGTATTATTTAGTTGTAAAAAATCCGAAATATGTTTCTACTTACAAATCCTTAATATTCTGTAGTCATTAGTTCTAGTTCCTATTGATTAAAAAAAAATTAAAACTCGCATTAAATAATCGTTAATCCAATTGTGGTAGGCGTTAATCAATCTCCAATAATTGGAGTCAATTTCTAACAAAACTCTGACTTAGTGTAGTTATCAAAAGTTATTATTTATGTACAAAAAAATTTAATGAAATTGAGTCCTCGTTTTGAACAGTTAGTAATCTTTAGTCAATTTAAATTCGACAGTAGACTATATAATCTTAAAGTAAAAAATTAATTACTATTACCAAATATCATGAAATTTAATTTCAGTACCAATTAGTTAAAAATCGAAATCAGTATCACATACATCCTTGTTGTTTAAAATAATCGGAACTCACGGTATATATTCGATTTAAATCAAATTATTACTGGAACTAATCAATCGCCTTTAACTTTGTAGAAAATAATAAAAATCCTTGCAGTCAATATCTAATAAACCTGAGCCATAATTCAGTAACGATTACTCAGACGTCAAAGTCAATATACTATACATAAAAAAAAAACAATAATTATTAGCAAATAATCCTAAATATGAAGCCTTAATTCACTTGTGATCAGTCATGGAACCCCCGAACTTACTGCTATCGATGCATGTCATGGGCATTTTCCCAGAAATATGAAAGAGGCAGCATCTGACCCAAATAAGCAAAGGAAAATGAGACCCAGGAACACCATCAGCAAATCGACCTCTATGCATGCTAGATACAGCAGGAAAGCTACTAGAAAAGACTGTTGAAACCCCGCATCATAGCCGCCATAAATGATGCTGGAGGCCTATCAGAGCGACAACATGGCTTCAGACCAGGCGGGTCCACCATCGGAGCTATGGAAGACGTCGTGCGCAGTGTGGAGGAAGCTCATAGAAAGAACAACTTATCGAGGCTAATAGTCCTCCTCCCAACAATTGACTTAAGAAATGAATTCAATAGCGCAAAATGGGCAAATATGATCGACGCACTAGAAAGTCGCTTCTAAACGCCCCTCTACTTGATGAAAATGATACGAAGCTATCTTAAAGACAAGGAACTACTGTACGATAAGAGTGATGGCCCACAAAGGAAGGAAATATCCTCTGAAGTAGAACAGGGATCAATACTTGGACTAGATCTATGAAATGCCAGCTACGATGGAATTTTAAACGTTGAAATGCCTGACGATTACTACCTCGTTGGCTATACAGACAACATCGCCGCCGTCATAACCGCGCGTAATACCGACATGGCCAGGCGCAGACTGACACAAGTTACGCTACGAACACAGACATGGTTGGACTCACACGGCCTCAGCCTAGCTGCAGAAAAAACAGAACTGGTCCTAACTGGCTATCAGGACTTATGGCAAACATCGGAGGCCCACTTGCAAGTACAAGGAAATTGCTTATAGACACAACACAGTCAGTGCTATTATACGGTAGCGAAATATGAGCCGATACATTAAATGTAGAACATAGACAGAAAGTGCTGGCTAAAGGGCAGAGGACAGCAGCCCTGAGAGTCGCCTCGGCGTACCGCACTGTATCCGAACCCGCGGTGCTAGTGATAAGCGGCGTCATCCCAATAGACCTTATCGCAAAGGAGTGAAAACAACTCTGGCTATGGAAGAAAGACGGAATAGAAATACACATGCACAAGACAACAGGCGAGGAAGCAAGCTTTTGAATTCTGGCAAGATCGGTGGATAAGGGAGAGCAAAGGAAGATGGACTGCCAAACACACAGACACAGTAGAAAACACGGCGAGGTATATTACCACATAACACAGATGCTGTCCGGTCACGGGTATTTCCGAAAATACCTGTACAACATGGGAAAAACAGTAAGCCCAGCATGTATTTACGGAGACGAACCACTAGATGATGCAAACCATACCTTTAGCAAGTGCCACCCTTTAGAAGATGAGCCAATACCCTGAAGTAATGCGAAAGCGGTCGCAGTGATAGAAGGGGGGAGTGTTTTAGTGGGTACACCACTCACGTAGGATGACGATCCCTATACAGTGCGAAGATATTTTAAACCCTCCGTACGGCCTAAAAAAAAATCATTGAATAATAAAATCATGTGTTAGAAGTTGAAACCAATATAGATGAATATAAATTGTGTAGTCTTGACTCAAAAGTTATACGTCAAAAGTCAAAAATCAATCAACAAGCATATCTTTTTAGAATTAATCCTGTAGTCATTGGCCTGAATTCAAAATACCAATTCATTTGAAATGTTAATTGACTGAGTTATAAAAATTTTACGAAATTAGAAACCAATATCTTAAAATATGTGGCGTGTAGTCCTAATCCAATAATCATTAGTCAAAAATAGTTATATACATATTTAGCAATTAACAATTTAGGTCAATAATCATAGGTCAAAAATCAAGAATCAATTTCGTAAGGTTCAAAGTACCAAATCATTGGAAATCTTAATTCGCTGAATTAGAAAAATTTTCATATTTCAGAAATCAATATAACAAAATATAAGTCTTGCAATCTTAATTCAATTGTTATTAGTCCCAATGCAATAAAGCTTAATTATTACTAAATAATCTGATTTCTTAATTCTATAATCCAAATTTTATAGTTCATTCAATAGTCACTAGACAGAAGTCAAAGCCATGATTACATAATCAACAATAAATACCGACATCTGTATTTATAATAAAACTCAGTGGTCTACAATAAGATTAGTTACTAGAAAAATTAATAAATTAAAATTCAACATTAATGTCCTGATTAGGGTACATTAAGTTTGCCACGAAGTTTCTAAAACCGAGAAGAAAATTTTGGAGACCCTATGAAAGGTTTAGAGATCAGTTGGGCAAGCTATTTACGCGAACTATTCCTTCAATTTGTTGAGATATCGTTCCAAGAGTTTTTAATGCAACCATTTCTTTTTAAGCAGCTGCTTGTTTGTCAAAATCGCTCAAATCAGATCATTATATCATATGGGTGCCATATTAGCTGATCGTCCCAAATCAAGTACTTGTCTGGAAAACATTTTTATTTGAAAATATATCATCTCGAAATTTGGCATGGATGAAAAAGCTACGGTGTAATCTACGAATAATAACTTTTTTATTCGATCTTTAAATAAATTGTCTTTAAAAGCAACAGCACGAATTTCAAAGAAAACTCTTAAATCGGACCACTACATCACATAGTGGCCATACAAACTTAACCAACAAAATAAAGTTCTTAACTGGAGACTATTTTATAATAACTTCAGTGCAACCAAAGTCGACGTTTTTCCTCGTTTTTTTTTTTATCAAAATTCCATAATTATTGAACAATGCAGTGCAAATTTAGTTAGCACTCAATAGCAAAACAGAAACTCCATTGTTCTCCGCATACTAATTGGATTAAAGCTGCTTGCGAATTCAGTTCTCACTCAATAAAATTGAAAATTTAACTGATTTCAACACCCGCTACACGACTCATATACACACATACTCATAAACATAGACAATTGAAGTGTAGTGCGGAGCAATCACGTGGAGAAGCAGCCAAACATCCTCCTGATATCTGTCCCCTTGTCTCAAAATTAGTTGCTGTGCTTAACAACAGGGTTGTTTTGAAGCTGACAAGCTGGATTTTTTGTGCTGCCGGTGTCGGTGTTGGTGCATGGTGAAGTTGCTGTGTAGCAACTTCTAAATAGAATCAAAATGCGTACAGAATACGTACGCCTTGCGGTTAAAACTGAAAATTGCAAGCTGCTCTTGCATACTTTCAAACAAAAATGGGCAAAAAATATGGGCAGCAACTGTGTGAGGCATGAGACAAGGAGCCTTTGTTTGTTTTGAATTCGTGGCAAGTTGCAAAGGTGTTCATAGTTTTGTTGTGCATACTGTATACAGAAGGTAAGTGCTGCACAAAATGATTGAAAGAGTATACGAAGGCAGTAGAAAAGCTGAAAAACACAAAGTAGCAATCATGTTGCAACATTAGCTATCTGATAAAGCAAACTATGCGGCATTCTCATAACAAAGCAATAAAAGACACAAGCTTTGTTTCCTTATATCGAAAATACAGAAATTTTAAATTTTATAGCTGTGTGAAGTTATTCGCAACAACAAATGTTGCATGCAACATTGAACATGTAACTAAATATTAAATGTGAAATCCATCAAAATGTTTTAGTCGTGCTTAAAATCGTACAAATAAGTAAGTGGCATGAAAATGTGCGAAAAGAGGCAGAGAAAGAGTGCGATAAAAGTATAGCGGGAAAAAAATGAAATCAAAATATCACAGCAATCAACGGTGAGTTAGCGCCACATAGCCATGTTGCAACAGCCGTTGTTAACGTACTTTCAACTGGTGTGTCATCAGCAAGCGGTTGCATGGCACAAACACACATGCGCATACTCATGCCAGCGCACTAGCATATCTGCAACCAGTTGACGCCTTAAGTTGCAATACACTTCCGCTTTGTTGCTTGCGCTGAATAACATACAGTTGTTGTTGTTTTAATTATTTGTGGTTGTTGTTGCTTATGTTGCGCTATATTACGATATAAAAGTGTTTCCCGACTATATTGCAACATGGCACATGCAATGCCAAGCCGTAATGCAATACGATTTTTGCATATAAAGTGCCAAAGCCCCAGCTATTGGAATTACCGTGGCGGGTGGCAAGTGCGGCAGCTGCCGATCTGCTAGTATGCCACGAAGAGGTGCAACAAATGTTGTTGCCACATAATTTACCTCAAACCCTCACGCTTAGAGCAGCAGCAAGCACACAGATCGCTACTTTAACGCTTTCTTTGAAGGTTGGAATTTTTTGTGACTAGGTACACACATACTACCTCATACTGAAGTTGCCACACCGCCAAGTAGAGCTATATTATTTTCTATTTTACAATCTTTTTCTATCTATAATCTGCTGGCTCTAGCCGCCATATTAAACTTTGAATGCATGCAACTAAAGTGGCAACAACAACAAACGAATACAAACACTCTTACCTGTTGTTGTTGTAGTTTTGCTTTTCACATATAGCAAGTAGTGCGCGACACATCAGATCAAATCGCTTGGAATGTGTTGATATTATTAAATTTTTATGCAGCTTAGTCCTGTCAGCAGTAATGTTAAAAAAAAAACAACAAAAGAAAGCATAAAATGTCATTTGAAATTGTCAGCAGTGGCAGCAGCATGAAGTGTAGAAATCTCGAATGTTGTGTAGTTAAGAGTAATCGAAATGAGCAACTGAGGAGTGTAGGAGAGCATTTGAAAAGATCAAAACAGATGAATAGTGGTGAAGATGTTAATTTTGTGACTAGAATTATGTATTAGTTCCTGTAATGTGGCAAGCACTTATAACAACAGATCTAGTAAACAGGAATAGGAAATTCACTCGCTCTTCTCCATTTTTTGGCCTCAATTGTTTTAGTTCAAGTCTTGCCAAGTCCCAAATCCACATATTTACATTACCTTGGCCCGGTTGCGCCTCAATTTTAGGTTCGTTATATCATTAACAGGGTATATAAGTTTCACTTTCACATTAATTCGTCTTAAGACTTTAAATGTTAGGTGCCCCCTGGTGGCGCCATCTATATGTCGATTGGTGCGTTAGAACCTGCTGTCTTTATCAATTGTCCAGTGAGACTTTCATGACATTTCATAGATTGGAAGTGAAGTTGGTGCATTTTAAGTGTCAGTATGTTTGAGTTATCGGTGCGAAAATGAGCTTCGAACAAAGAGCCAACATTAAATTTTGCTTTAAAATTGGTAAAACTTTTACCGAAACATTTCAATTGATGAAACAAGTTTATGACGATGATTGCCTATCCCATAGCAGAGTGGACAAGTGGTTTCATGTAAATGGAATTTACCATCTCCAAAACATCGATTTATGGCATGATTGACGACCAAAAATTGCCCAGATCCAACATTCGATCGACGCTTGTGACCGATTACACAGGTCCACAAAAAAAAAAATCGATGAAAGGTTCCTTTGACCAAACATGGTGTATTACATGTATTTTGGGCCGCTGAAACCGAATCTGAAGTCCGTTTTGCTCCATCACGTCAGGATTTTTTCCTAACCTCAAAATACATATCGGATTTTACTTGACAGCAAAAAATTTAAAAATATTAACGGATTTAGCTTAATTTTGGGATAGAGAGGTTTTGAGGGATGGGAAATTTGGGTGACTTTAGTGAGGAGCAGGGCGGGAGATTCCACCAGGATTTACAAGAGATGGAAAAGAGATATCAGGAGGTATGGAATGACCACGTGTTAGCAGACTACTGTTGGTCACTAAAAAGAGAGACTTCAAATCCACATAAATGAAAAGCACTACGAAGATCATTTGATACTAAAAAAAACTCGTTACTATTAAATAAATTAATACAAACGAATCAGCCATTTTGTATTTTCAAAATTTACCATTAATTTCGAAATCAATGACCTCGAAAATCCCTTGATACAAAATTTTATAAAAATTGAAGAATTTCTTAAAAATTAAAGAATTTTTTGAAAATTTTGACGGCCATATAGGATCCGCCATTTTGTATTTTGAAAATTTGTCTTTAATTTCGTAAGCAAGGACCCCTCAAAACCCCTCTATCCCAAAATTAAGCTAAATCCGTTAATATTTTTAAATTTTTTTCTGTCAAGTAAAATCCGACATGTATTTTGAGGTTAGAAAAAAATCCTGACGTGATGGAGCAAAACGGACTTCAGATTCGGTTTCAACGGCCCAAAAGACATGTAATACACCATGTTTGGTCAAAGGAACCTTTCATAGCTTTTTTTTTGTGGACCTGTGTTATTTGACCAAATATCACATTTTAACCATTAATCAGTCCCCATATTCACCTGATATGGTACTTTGGGACTTCTTTCTTTTCGGAAAATTCATTTGTCCATGAATAAAAGCATTATGCAGACGTAGAGGCCATTCAAAAGGCTTGCACCGGCATACTGGCGGCCATACCGGCCAACGAGCTAAACACTCATTCAAGATTAAAGCAGAGAGACTATTTTGAATAAAATAAATTGATTTTGCCGAATAAAAAACCATTTGTTCCGTTGTTTTTGTTAAAGTCCTGTTTACTTTGGAACAATTCTGTATACAGTTAGAAGTCCGGAAACAGCGAATTTTTCAGGTTTTTTCCTGATAAAACTTTTAAATTGGTTGACCCAAAAATTTGAACACATATTATGGTATTTTTTAGCTGTATTCTAAGATTTAGTATTAGTAAAAATATTTATTTGAAAAGGATCTACAACTGATCTCCGGCAACTTCTCCTTTGCGGTGACCACAATATCTCTGATCTGGAATTAAAAAACCAAATAGATTTCGTTTAAGTAATTTTAAATCGATTAATTAATCGAAGTAATAAGCAAAATAAAATTATTCGACGAATTGCCGGTTTCTAAAAAAAAGTAGATCTTTGACCAAAATTTCGGCCTCAAATTGTTTATGAAAACAAATATTTATCGATGAGAAAAAATCTTCCATAATTACAAAAAAATATACTTACGAAGCTCATGGTAAAATTTGAGGCTAATTCGTTTAGCGGCTTTCTAGTTATGTTGGTCACCGATTTTGAAAACATCATTTTGAGAAAAATGGGTATGAAGTTTGGAATGCCAAGCACTCTGAAACGCCTTTTCAAATTTGAGGGTAACTTCGAAAATATTCACCGAAATGAAATATACATACATGTATCTACGTTAAGAAAATAAAATAAACAAAGTCGATTTTTTGAAAATTCTAACTGTGTACGAGTATAACCCCAGAAAACATAGATGCGTCCAGGTCACGTTTTTCTACTGAATAATTTTCAGTTTTCTTTCCGTTTTGAAGCATGTCAGTTATGATGTATGAATAAAGTATGCAGCGTATTACGCCTCGGTTTGTCTCAGCTGATGATTTGAAAAAATGTGTGTTCGGAGTCATCCTTCGCATCGTTGTATATACAAATTGGTTTTTCGACTTTTACTATTATATATAAATATTTCATGAGGAATTCGTGCCCGGTTAGAATTTGTGTAATATAATAATCCATCTTACTTTGTTTTTTGTCCACTGGACCACTCTTTTATATTTTTGATTAGCCTAGCCGTTAATCTACCACGATGTTCTTGCTCCCAACGAGTTTACCATTTTTCCAATTTATCGTTCTTTATATCCTTTGTTTTGGTGACAATTGTTCCTTTTACGTCCACATTTTCTTTCTTTCAAATGCTAATAAGTCGATGGGCGTTCTTCCGATTATTATCGCTACAGCTTCAACTGAAACTGTGCGGTATGCTGATATTACCTTCGGTTGATCGATATACATTTTCTTTGAATTGGGTCGATATTCCTTGTCAGGGACAATATAATATTTCTTAGAAAAGTAAACAAGTTCTATGAAACGTTATATCTGCCCAAAAATATAACATAGACTATAATAGAGACATATTACCAATAAAGAGCATTAAAACATTCATAAACAGAGAATATTGAGCATTTGGCTTCAGAGACTTGAGAACGGATCAATCGTTTTTAGAAATATTATGTGAGCAAAGATGACGCATGGCTTATATTTATTTGATGCTAAGGTAGTTAAAACTACAATATGTATGGCTCATTTCTCTCTAGTACATTACAACCATTAAATATATCACCATCCAGTAACATCTATAACTATATTACATTTTTTGAGCAATGAATCGTCTTACAATCATCACTAAAATTACAGCTATTCACGTTGTCTACTGAAATGTACTGCCCTTGCTCAAAGTCTTCGTTTCACTCAGACTTTATATCGTTATCGCTGAACATCTATTGCATTCGTATTTTATAAGTCACATTTTTAAATTGGTTTACTTCGTATTTGCATTTTTTATGTATAATTTGTCCCTTTCATACATGCTACTCTATTACTCTCCTCATGGACCATTAGACTCTTTGCTTTATTGTGCATGAAATTGAATTCAAAAGTGTATTATTTAAAATTGTTATACATTTTTGCCATTTCTTGCAGGCCGAAGTGCGCTTTGGCTGAACAGTTAATAAAATAACAGCCAGGAAATATTTTTATTTCTTTTGTTAAATATTCTGAAGCTATTAAAGCAATAAAATTCATACTACTTTACAAAAAAACGACTTCGGATGAAAGGGCATTTAAGTTTACCTTAAAGATTACAGTGATAGCCAAAGGTACAGTACTTTGAAAATTTTAATTTTTGTTGGAAAAACATACTTGAGTATAAATTAGGTCCAAATTCAGCTGAAAAATTCAATCATTTGTGAAAGATGGGATCCAGAATTTTAGAAGCCTTAAGAAGACACCTTAATTAAATTTGGACCGATACGATTTTCCAATCAAGGTACCGCTAAGAATTCTGGTTACTCATACGCACTGTCAGTCCGCCTATATGTATATAGGATATGTTATGTATACGCAGTGGTGACGTCGAAAATTTGGTGATATGGATTGATACAAAATTTGTTATGCTTAAGATATGCTGATTGGTCTGTAAATTATAAATGTCATATATGGAGTATATTGCAATCCATTATTTAAAGCAGGAAATCTTGATGAGAGTATATTCCAGATTACGCAAAAATAAAATTTAAAAAACTATTTTGTAATGCATGATAACTAAAAGGCAGAAGTTGTTTAAAAAATTTTCAAAAATTTGTATGTATAATAGTAAATTTTCAGTCTGTTATTTTCCGTATAATATAACGGATATTCAGACAGTTAATACCAATTAACGTAGCCTACATTCAGGCGCCTCATTTATTACAAATATAAGCAGAACAATTAATTATTTGGTTTTTGCTTAAACACAAAGCCAAACAGCGAAAAGGGCTTAACATTACTGGATTAATAATAATTTACGGTCGCCACGATGAGCTACGCGGCGCCTGCATATTATCTCTGACACAATAAAGCTGTGCTGCCTTTTTGTTCGAGTTTGTTTCCACTGGTTAAAATGCAGTTGAGTAAATTTATTAATGTGATAGTGACACTACAACATATTTAATTTCATGGCTGTCACTATAACACAGCAATAATTTTAATTGTGTGGCAGCAAGAGGCCTAGATATAGAAAACGGGTAGATTACTGAGGAAAAAGGAGAATCTTAATGAAAGTGGGAATACTTGCAAGTCACATAAAAGCGAAGTGAGGACTGAAAGGCGGCAAAATAGACTTAAGAAAGTTGCAGCACGGGAGGCTTATGTGGAGAGGAAGAAAATTAATGACAACGAATAACAGCGAGAGAATTGCTATTCGAGCGAAACTTTATGTATTTATAGTATGTTTTCACACAAGAATTACATACTGTTCGCATACTTGTATACAAATAGAGATAGAAGTAGCTGCAATATGTAGTAAAAACAGAGGAAATTTAATTAGCGCCAAAGGATGTCTAATAAAGCTGGGCGAGTAAGCTGAAAAATTGCAAAAGTTCGCTTCGGTTAGAGGGTCACAATGCGCAGCAGCTTTGTGCTACACATATATGTGACCTGGTCTACGGAAAGGGGGCTTAGGTGTCAAAAAATCACATATATATTTTTAACAGCAGAAAACTAGTTTTCGCACGTCAGCTCTCTTTTCGTAGACCAGGTCACATATATACACAAATACCGTACATACACAAATAAACATACAAATATACACATGTACATATTTCCAGTTTAATTTTTGTTGTTGCCTTTATCGTAATTAAAATTCAACATAATTTCTCTGGCTCACTCAAACTACTCTGCTGATGCATGGTGTAGCATACTTTTTGTTGCTTAATCCTTAGCAATATTATAGTGGAATAGCGGACTATACAGAGGTGCTTAGGCTTTGGGTTACAAATTTTTGCACTAAAAGTGGCAGCGCATGTTTATCTACACACTTACATATATAAAAGTGCATGCGTGTGTGTTAGTGTTCGTGCAAGTGTCGCTAAGACATAAATTTCGCTTTACAACACTGACGTTTTTATGGTCGGCAGTTCTTGGAATTTAAATTGGCTAAAGCCGAAGCACAAACTAGTGCGAAGTGTTGGGATAATAAGGAAGAGTCGTAAAAAGCGTTTGGCAAAGAAGGCGTTGACCTGTAACCTGCCGGATAGTAGAAGAGCTGTTGGTCGCTGAATTTAGTTGCCCAGCAATTATAGTTCGCAATGTCAGCTGTTGCTATAATTAAGGCTCTGTTTATTACTGCTGAAGTCAGACCTTCTATTTCTAGTTCAGTCATTAAATATCGGTTTGGTGGCAATAAGAAAAGAAATAGGAGAAGATGTCATTGTTAAGCTTAAAGCAATATGTTTAGAGGAAATCTATCAACATTTTCAGTTTTAATAAGCTATGAAATTATTGGGAAGATTTTCTAAAAGGCGTGTAAAAGGCACTTTTTGGAAAGTTACCGTGAAAGCTTTTTAACAAGCCGTCGTGAACGTCTTTTGGAAGCTTTTGTGAAAGCTGTTGCCTACGCCTAGCTCTTTGAAAGCACTTTCGAGAGTGTTTATGAAAGCTTTTGTGTCAATAAAAAAATTGCTCTTTTTAAAAGCTTTTGTTAAAATTATAATAACAAAATCTTTAAAGGTTGCTGTTAAAAAGATTTTTAAAAATCTTCCGTGAAAACTTTAACGAATTTTTCGAAAAATTTCTTAAACATTTAAAAAAAAACTAAAAAAATCTTTCACATTACGTTTTACGAAAGCTTCTTTTAAAACATTTGATATTTTGTTAAAGCTTTTGATTCTTTGCTGGTCTGCCATAAACAAAACAACGGTTGTAAGTGCCTCCACAAATTCATGTTTCACGGAATTCCCCACAGAAATTAATTTTTGCAATCTTAATGCATTCGACTCCAATTGCAAGTTGTTTCAACTGACATTTCTCAGCCACTCGTAAACCGTTCACTAATATTGATTGAAATTTATTGCACACACTTACCGCAAAAGTAATCGTTTAATTATCGCAAATTAGTGTAAAATGTCGCATTCGCCAAATGAGAGTGAAAAGGAAGAAGCGCAATTAAATCGATTTTGCTTGTCATTAACTTTAAGGTAACGACACATTGAACTTTGGCCTCTCATTGCAAATCCACTGTTAGTGGAAACGACTTACAAATATTCATCGGGTAATACTTAGCGTTTGAGAAAATTAGTTTTTCAGCCACTATATGTGCTTGTTGTTGTTGCACATTATGTTGCTGGCAAGGATATCTTCGATATGCCGGGAATGACGCTGATAATAAATGTGTAATAAGTACATATGTGCGCGAAAAGAGACTCGTATGCCTGATTGCATACGGGTACATGTAATTGGTTGTTGTTGTTTTCGCGTGCACTCGATTACAATAATTACAGTAATGATGTGTCACCCGGCAAGCTGATACTTGTGTACAAATAATTGCCCATATGAGTGTGAACTGAAAGTGTAAGAGAGTGGGTGTAGCTTATATCAAATACAATTTATCAAACACATTTTATAATTAAAATTTATAGATTGATTGAGTTAGGTAGAATTAAAATAGAAAATAGAATTTGTTAATTCGAAAGCTGGTGGGAATCGCAATTCTTATTAAATAGTTGTGAACTGGTAAATAAAAAACTAGTTGCAATTAAGTTGAAAATAAATTGGTCTTTAGACTATGAATAGAATACTTACTTTGTACTTTTGCTTTAATTTTCATATACGGAACTATTTCTTAGCTGGTTTATGAAAAATTGTTACAAATAAGATTGAAATAAACCATTTTTTAAAGTTTTAATCATAAACAATTTTGTTCTTTTATTGTATATTTTGTAAACCTTTATGTAACTAGTTGTTAGACCATGAGTAATTTGTTTTTTTGTTGATTTTATTGTGAACTAGTCTTTATAGAACTAGTTGGGAGCTAGCTTATTAAACGTTAATTGTAAATTAAACTAGTGTACGACTTTAAAGCATATATAATTATGTTATTTTTTTGCTGTTTAATTTGTGAGCTAGTCTCTACGGAACTAGCTGTGAACTGGTTTATAAAAACTTTTTATGAATTATTAATTTTTTAAATTTAGTTTGGTATCGGTTTTATATTTCAGGTGGATCTTATAGACTTCTTAAAATAGCTCACTTCTGCTGGTTAATAGTTCCTTAATGGAAGTTCTGTGCGAGTTTATTCAAATGCTTTGCCGTTTGTAATTCGCGTTGCTTATACGCGGTAGTGTCCCCAATTTTAAGATGTAATACATGTGGCGTATACACACTGGTATCCGTGAAAATTGGGTACTTTACGGTATTAAATAATGTCAATAAAGAATCCGAATAAAACGTTCATATCGAACCACTATAGCTTACAGCTCCCATACAAACTGCCCGATCAAAATTCTTGTAAGAAAGCTTCTTTGGAGCCGAAGTTAACAATTTACTTATTATTAATTTTATTTAGTTATTGCACTTCTTGGCGCACTCTTTATGATTCTCGCACTAACATTCTGCATTTGTCAGATACGAACGATTGATACTTTGGCACGAGCGCACTTGAAGAATAGTTGACGCGGCTTCACAGCGCTCTCGGTCCATTAATGAATACATCAATCCTCATATATATGTTTTTATATATGTACTATTGTGCCCAAAAAATTTGTATTTTATCATATATCATTGTATTTATTTTAAAATTCTTTATTAATTCTTTCAAATCAATTGCATCCCCTTCAAAGTAATCCCCTCCCGATGCAATGCACTTATGCCAACGGATTTTCCAATCTTCGAAACACTGGTTGTAGTCACTTTCCGGGATAGCCTTCAGTTCCGTCTTCGTTGCGGCTTGAATCTCCTCTATCGTATAAAAATGGTGTCCCCGGAGCGGTCTTTTGAGCTTGGTGAACAGCCAGAAGTCGCACGGCGCCAGATCAGGTGAATACGGTGGTTGCGGAACGATATGGGTTGAGTTTTTGGCGAAATGATCATGAATTACGAGGGCAGTATGGGATGGTGCATTATCGTGATGTAAAAACCAAGAATGGTCTTTCCACAATTCCGACGCATAACGTTCAAATAATATTCCTTGTTGACTGTTTGACCGGTTGGAAGGAATTCATAATGCACAACACCACAATAATCGAAGAAAACAGTCAACATGATATTGATTTTTGAGCAAATTTGACGCGATTTTTTTGGTCTCGGCTCCCTTTTGGCACGATATTCGCTCGATTGATCGGTTGTTTCGGGGTCGTACGCATAGATTCAAGTCTTATCGCCAGTTATAATGCATTTCATGACACCCTGGTAGTCGGAAAGCATCGTTTCACACACTTCAACGCGACGCCTTTTTTCCAAAAAATTCAATGTTTTCGGTACCAGTCAAAATTTGACGCGCTTGAGGCCCAAAACATCCTTCAAAATGGTGTTGGCTGAGCCTTTCGATATGCCAACTTCATCAGCAAGGTCTCTAATTGTTAATCGACGGTTTTTCAACACCAGGTCTTTGATTTGTTGAACGTGAACTTCGTCGGTTGAGGTTCGTCTTCGACACGTTCACGGCCGGCTTGGAACTCACTATACCACTTGTAAACATTTTTTTTAAACATAGCCTCATCACCAAAGGCTTTCTGCACCATCTTCAACGTATCCGTAGCAGAAAATTGATTCCGTAAACAAAATTCAATGCAAATTCCTTGCTCAACAAATTTCGACATCGCAAAAAACGAAAAACTCACTTTTAGCAGCTCACAAAACGTCACGTATCTCAAACACTAATCAATATTTTGACATGAAATGTGACTGACAGTACTACCAACCTAAAAAATAATAATTCTCCAAATCCTTCAACGCGCGCAGTTTAAATTCAAATGTCACCTTATTTTTTGGGCACAGTAGTATGTATGTGGGTTCATGCATGCATTGATAAGTGCGTGTTCGCTATAGTAGGTGTTGATAGTAAACAACACCATAAGACTTCATCTTCAGTGAGTCCCCGCTGGTTTGTTGTTGGTGTTGTTGTAGGGTGTCTTCAAAGGCTTTTTTTTTATGTCTGTACACTACTATGGTGCTTGAGCTGCTCAAGTGAGTGAAAGGATGATGAGAGTGAGGTGAGAAAATGTCTTGTTAAAGAATTTGGCGTAAAGTGGGTAGTGAGCAAAGAGAAAGAGAAGTGGGTAGCAAGCAGTGATTAGGTAGCGAGGTTGTAGGTAGCTTAGATGAGGAGCTGAAGCAGCGATGTGTGAATGAGCACTGCTGCTTGCAGTGCCGTGTTAAAAGCACGGGCTGGCGCATATACTCATATATATGTGTATGTGTGTGCGTGGGTGTGTACCTACATACACATTCACAAGTGTTTTGCCGCCCATTCTTGGAATACTACTCATTATATTCATGCGCCATACAAACACTCGAGTGACATTTGCAACAATATCGACAAAAAACAACAACAACTGTCGGCTTGGCAATAGGAGTTTGATGACTAGCGGTGCTTCCTCAATTGAGGCTGTCAACAGACTGCTGCCAAGTCATTTCATCAGTTTACTCATCTTGCACACACATATGTATATATATATATTCAGAACTACGTACACAAGACAGAGCTCGAACCGTTTCTATGAGTAGGAGCAGCGGTGGTACTGTGGTAGCGCCACAAGAATGCGCTGCGTTGCAACGAAATACAAAAAAAAAACCTATAACGAGAACATTGTTGAAGAAACGTTCAACGATATTTGATTATGAAAAGCTGGAAAACGGGTACGCGACGGTTAAACAGACGATTAAATGGAGTGAGGTCTGCCCCAACCAAGCAAAAAAGGAAGCGTAAATTACTGTTTTTCAGTGCAATTGAGGGTGGATAGAGGAAGGTAATGGTGCTGACAGGAGGTAATGCCGGCGAACAGAATCGCTGCGTTCTGCATCTTGCTTATCGTCGCATTTTCAGTCCGCACAGCTGCTGCATTTCCGCTTACAATTCATCATGGAATCACGCAGATTTTATTCTTACATATTTTGTTGTACATAGGTACATTTATTGTTCCAAGGCATGCCGGCTATGCATTGTGTGCCAATGTGGAAGTAAGAAAGAAAGTAGAGTTGAAATCGTGAGTGAATAGGCGAAAGCCAGGGGAGTTGATGCGGAAGGTTAGTTGTGCCATGTGGCAAACTGATGAAGAAATAACTCTGTAGTCATTTAAGAAAAACTTAGAAAAGTCCTTTTTCTGAAGTGATCTCAAATATAGGTCGCCTTGGTCACTGAAATATTCGAAATAGGATCCTTAAATCCCGAAGGAACTGTCATCAAGCATAGATGTAATTAATTTTTAATTCAGTTTATCTCGGTCAACGATATCTGTTGAAATTTATAAACTTTCATATTTTGCAGATTGAGTGGTCCGAACTTTATAAACTTTCATATTTTGCAGATTGAGTGATCCGAACGACTCGAAATCTACTCAGCTTCGTACCCTGGCATAGGCTGAAGCCAGAATGAAGTTCGTACTCTTCAAGTTCAAACATCAAGCTGCTCGCGCTGTCTACATGCAGCATAGAATTTGTAGCAATAATCCGATTAGTTTGATTAGTCCATCTTCGTTTTCGTAAAAAAAAATTCTTAAATAAAGTTTATTAAAATCAAGTGGATTAGTGATAAGCCACCTCATCTATAAACAATTAAGCAGATTAAATTTTTTAAACACTGTCGGCTGTGAAAAAATTGTGTGCTTTGAAAAAGCTGATCTTTCGTTATCGTTTAAATTTTTCCATATAAAATTTACTGATTTTTAAAACCTGAAAAAGAAGGAATCTAACTGTTTTTAATTCTGAACGGTATAGGATTCCGAAACAAATCGTATTGTGGTAGTCTTGATGGATGTTACTGTGGAACAAAGGTGTATGTACAGCCAGCAAACAAGCCTTCCGGTGATTTATAAATATAGCTGTAGCTAATCTTTGCACTGAATTTGCACACTATCCGTTTAATTTGCTTCTTCCGTCACTGTGTGCCAATGAGTTTCCATGATAATGCTGGGTTTTATAGTCTCTTAATTTATTACCGCTTTCGTCAAAGACTTAATATCACACTACCATTCCTACCGAGACTATCTCTACGCGCTCTATGTGCATTGCGGCTGCAGTGAACTGTTCACAGCCGCTAACAATGTTCATCGATTCCTCTTCCTCACCATACCAGTAACATTTCTCTCTATCTTTTCACACGTCTCTGAACTTTTTGCGTTTCCTTTTGCTTGCGAGCGGCAAGTGTTCACCGTTGCCAATTAGATTTTCATTAAGCAGCACCATGCCGATGTAGCCTCCGCTCTCGCTTCACACCTTAACTGCTTTGGCTATCCTCAGCACCTTGTTCGCTCCCATATCTCCTTGGCGCATATTTTACGCGTGTCATTCATTGATTTTACCAGCACCTCACCGACATCGCCATGCATCATGCAAAAGTATTTATGAATTCATGCGGCATGCAACATGCTGTTTCACTGTATTCATTGCACATTCATTTATCGCTCTGATGAATTGCCTTTTTCGTGATGAATTAATTAGGAAGTGAATTATTGGCAGCTCTTTTATTGGCACCTCCGCGGATGTTTTAAATTCATTCCGGTGCAATTAAGATATTTTTAATTTCGACAATGAATTTTTAATTAAAATTGATGTTACTTTCAGGTGACCTATAGTTAATGGATGTAATGATCTAATGAGAGCGGGTTTCTATCAAAAAATGTATAACTGCAGTGATTGATAACTTCTGAACTGAGGAAGGTATGATCACCTATAACCCGGAGCGAACTAAAGTTGAATACTTTTCCAAATAATCTGTTTTCGAGTGTCCTTTTGTAAAATATCGAAATCACCAAACTGAAGAATGGAATGAAAGTGAAGCCGTTACCGTTGGCTCAATATAGTGCATACTAAGATTGAAACTTCTTGGCTTATACGTTTCAAGATAACAACGGTTTCCCGTTAAAGAAATGCTTTATGGCTTTCACAACAGACCTTTTTTGAAGTTCATGTCCATCTGTTTGTTCCGAGCCGATATTACTTCGAATTGAGTATACGGAGCTCTTATCTGATGAATTTTAAGTATATATACATAACTATTGGACATTAGTGAACCATTTTGATAATTAAGAATCGTTGCTGTCTCTGGAAGAGTTTAATAAGCGTATTACTACTATTTTGTTTAAAACTGCCGAATCTGTTTGGGTATTTTTTGTGTGCTCGCCTTTATTCGGTTATTCAGTTTCCCACGTTCTGTATGTTTTTGTTTTGCTAAGTTTCCCAAATCTGGTGTAAGCCAGCACAAGAGATGAATTTGATCCTGTAGTAGTGGTTAAAACTGGTGACCTCATTGTATACGATTTCGTTTCACAACTTTATTTTGATTATTATATGAAAGCATATGGTAGATTCCAATAAAACGGGATCAGAAAGTTTCTAGTTCTTTTAGGTGCTGAGGGCTTACTTACGATCCTTTTTTAAGCCTCTCTGATCGTGAAGTCACACACTGTGGAGCCCCCAAATTCTTGAAGTGTGCGTTGCTAATTCGGCATAAGTGCAAAAGAGTGATTTGCTCTTGACATTTCCTGCAGACCTTTCGATCTGTCAGCTCCATTCTGTAGGAGTATACCACCAGCATTCTGTAACCAGTGAGTATTCCAATCATGTTCCTAACATAGTTCCTACTGAATATTATTTCAGCTGATCGTAAATATAATTTATCGATTTACCACGGTCGGTACCACATTTTCAGATGACAGCTGTAGACCAATCCTGGCAATCCCGTCCACTATCTCATTACCGTTGATGGCTTTGTGAATCTTTGCTGTCTCTGTCTCTGTAATTTAGTGGGGAGTGTTTATTATCACTTGAAAGACCATTCATTGCCATTTATTACTTTGGAATCATATCTCTAAAATGTTGGCCATGGCCAATATTCGATGACTCGTTTCAGCATTTCGTCTGGTAACTTGAAAATGACATGAAATTGTCTGCATAGACTTTAAACTTTACGCATCGCGACAGGAAAGAGTTCTATCAGCAAACCCATTGATTGATGCGATGTGTGGGAAGTGGAGCCCTCTTATTGAAACCCCATTTCGCCGAGATCACGAGCTTCTATTTCAGGTATCAAATATCTAGTTAAACCAAACCAAACCTTGGTTTTTATACTCTTGCAATCAGTTGCTACAGAGAATTTTAGTTTTGCCGAGACAGACACAGGGGTTTATTATATATATGTATATATATAAATGATCAGGATGACGAGAAAAGTTGGAATCCGATTGACTGATGAGTAAAAATTGAAATATCTTAATGAAACTTGGTACAAAAAAATGGGCGTAATCGAACCACTGCCACGAGCACAAATCACCATTAACCGAAAACCTATGAAGTGCCATAACTAAGGACTAAATTAAGATATAAAACTGTAATTTGGCATGGGAGATCGCAGTAGCAAAGGGACACGAGTGGATAAAAAATTTTGTAAAAGTGGGCGTGACCCCGCCCCTAATATGTTTAATATACATATCTGTACCGACAGTGTGAAAATAAACGATATCGGAAGAAAATCCCGCTCACTCCCATATAACGGTACTTTTTAAAAACACTTAAAGCGCTATAAATCAATATCTATAAAGATGGCACGAGAGAGTAATTGTATTATAGGGCCGAGGTAAAAATTGGTACCGCTTACTTTTTAATGAAATCCCATATCTCGAGACCCGACTGACCGAAAAATTGGAATATGGCATTATTTTCACATTCTTATATTAGCGAAACCACGCCTACTTACCATAATATAATGAGATTAAACTTTGCACGAATAATTCCTTTAGTTTATGCCAATTTATGACAAAAAAAATTGTTCAAATCCAGCCAAAACTGTTCAAGACCCTAGGTACCCCAGTACCTATAGTTGACTTTTGTGTGAAAATATCGGTCAACGTGTGAGATATGCAATAGAAATTCACACAGAATCCTTTTCCTGCAGTAGTAATTCTGTGTATCCAAAATGGGTGGAATCGGGTCAATACTTCCCTGAGCTACCATATACTTAATATAAAGATTTTCGGACTTCCTGGGGACTTTATGCTGAATATCAATCAATGAATCAGAACGTATTTTACTAATACGTTAATAACAGTATATCATTGTGCCTAAAATGGATACAATTGGGCGAAAATTCTACCTATCGCCCATCTAACCAAACATCCGTCCGATTTTGTATAATGACTATGTATAATGATTTTGGTTTTTCTAACAAACCTTATGCCGAATTTGGCGGTCAGTGTATGCGTTATATAGAGTATATATATATACTAGAGGACCCGCACATGTTTTACTGTGGTTGATACATAGGTAGTACTACTAATACCATCTATATGATTTCTATTAGTTAGATTATAAAAATTATGTAAGGAATAATCGCATTTTTGGTGAAGCAACAAAAATGAATCAAAAAGCATTTCGTGCGTTAAGAAAGAACCGGTTTTTGGGGTAAAAATACTGTTGAATTTGGGCTGTGCATCAGTAAAATGAATCGAGTCCAATTGACTGTCAGCCTGGTGAAATGCATATTAAGAAACGGTTCTCAAGCGTGGAAAGACAAAAAAATCGGCTGGCAAGGTTATGGCATCAGTCTTGCAATGCTTCGAAAAAATTTCTGTATATCTCAAATTTTAATAGACCTTTTTATCAACAGTTCAGTTATGCCGCAATTTTTTTATGCCAGATCTTTTGCAATTTTAAATTGCCTGTCAAGATACCCCCTCCAATAGTTAGCAGGTATGAAAAAAATGTTATAGCTACCCATAGATGTATTGAATCACCCAATTTATTACTTAAGAACGAACAACTCTGTCCACGTTATGAAAACTTGTCTACAGATCTCGCCTTTTACTTTGGCATCGTTTTATTTATTGCACGTTTACGCCAATATTGGATACTGCCAATATTGGATACTGCGATGGTAGCGCAATCTATCGGTCAAACATTCCAAAATTAGAAATTGATTAAAAATGAAAAATTAATTTAAAAAAAACATTTTCCAGTGGACCAAATTGTTAATCTAAACCATATTCGAATCTCCTTGAACACACACGAAAAATTTCATCAAAATCGGTTCAGCCGTTTAGGAGCAGTTCAATTACAAACACACGGTGAGAAGATTTATATATATGTGGCAACGCCGTATTCACCGCTTATAAGCAGCCCTTTGTTATGTTTACAACACTATTCTTTAGCAACCCTGTACTTCCTTTTTCAGTCTAGCCGTAAGCAACCCGTTTTCCAGAATCCTATCATTCTTCCCTTTTTTCTACAAACCGTCATACCGATCGGACGCATTCACGGACAACCTTTCACCTTGTTAAGTATTAACAAGGAGAAAGCACCGCACAGACATCTCCGCCCGTGAGCGTTCAACCGGCAGCGCAGGCGAATCAACCTCAAGGCATTCTGGCCAGATCAGCAATCGAAGTGCATCAGCCCGATCTCCACGTGGATGCAGCAATGGTTCCTCGCATTAGCCCGCCTAATATGAACGACACCAACATCGAGTCTTATTTTTTGTCACTGGAGTTCTGGTTCGCTGCTACAGGTGTGACCCACGGCGCACGAAAATACAATCTGGTCATGGCACAAGTTCCACCAAGCAAGCAAATGGAGCTGAAGGCCATAATCGACTCTACTCCCTCAATAAATCGTTACGACTACATCAAGTCCAAACTTATAGCTCAATTCGCGGATAGCCAACAACGACGCGTACAACGTGTTCTTTCCGATATGCCATTAGGCGACTTAAAACCAAGTCAACTGTTCAACGAAATGCGCCGGGTGGCCGGCACAGCACTTTGCGAGACCGTAATAATCGACCTCTGTGCCTCGCGTCTACCACCTCACGCTCAAGCTGCTGTGATCGCATCAAAGGGTGACGTAGCAGATAAAGTTGCTATTGCAGACGTCATCGCGGACTCCATGAATTTTCGACAAATTAATATGGTAGGTAACCAAGCACCGGCAACAGGCACCTCCACGCAAACTAACAATGAGTCAACCACGTTAGAGGAATTAAAGAAGGAAATCGCGCAACTGACGAGGCAAATCGAATTATAAAAACGCACCGATCGCGAAGCCTTAGCCGAAGCCGACCGAGACAAGAACGAAATACACGCCAGGATTGCGCACAGCCAAACGAATTATGCTGGTATCACCATAAATTCGGGGCCAACGCTCGAACTTGTAGGAAACCCTGCTCTTATGATAACAGGCAAAAGAGCGAATGACTATCTTAAACGAAAACTGCAGCGCCTATCAGTAACGGAACTCCTGCAGTCACACACCGCTTGAAACCTTTCGACGGACTTTCTCAATACAACTTTTTAATAGACACCGGGGCAGACGCATCGGTAATTCCCAAAACCACTCAAAACAACAACATGAAGCCATCAACCGTTAAACTGTTTGCGGCAAACGGCACTCCAATTACCGTATATGGCGAAGTGCTTCTTAAAATCAATTTAGGCTTAAGACGAGAATTCCTTTGGAACTTTCTCATCGCCGACGTTACGAGCGGAATTATTGGAGCCGATTTTATAAGTCACTATGGACTGTTGGTTGACTTAAAAAAGAAACGATTAGTCGACAACCTAACTTCAGTGACACCGCCTGGAAAGCTCGTAAGTAACAATAAATTATCAATAAAAACATTCGACACGTCATGCGCATATGCAAGCCTACTCAAAGAGTTTAGCAATTTAACACGCGTGGCACAATCCGGAAACCCAGCCGAATCCTCAGTCGTCCATCACATCGAAACTCGCGGACCACCTCTATCTGCACGACCAAGACGCCTTTCACCAGATAAGTTGGCAGCGGCTAAAGCAGAATTCGAAAGTTTAATCAAATTGGGCATCTGTCGCCCATCGAACAGCAGTTGGGCCAGCCCTCTTCACATGGTAATGAAAGCAGACGGTACCTGGCGACCATGTGGAGATTTCAGGGCACTCAACAGTGTAACAGTTCCAGACCGATATCCAATTCCATACCTACAGGACTTCACCTGTAATTTAAATGGTAAGACGATCTTTTCAAAGATCGATCTGCAAAAAGCCTTTCATCAAGTTCCCGTAAATCCAGAGGATGTTCCGAAAACAGCTATTACTACGCCTTTCGGCCTCTTCGAATTTATCTTTATGCCTTTCGGTCTTCGCAACGCAGCGCAGACACTACAAAGACTCGTACACGATATCCTACGAGGACTAGATTTTGTATTTCCATACATCGATGACATCTGTGTAGCATCATCATCCGTAGACGAACATCTATCTCACCTCCGTCAACTCTTCGAGCGCCTACAAAAACATAACCTAAGACTAAACGCTACAATGTCAATCTTTGGAAAGTCCGAAATCACATTCTTAGGACACACCGCACAGTGAGACAACGCCGGCGTTAAATACAAGGAGTCATTGTAGAGCTCTGAAATTTTGCACAGGTTATTTTTGAGACAATTCCAGTTTAAAAAAAAAAAAATTAAGAAAATTCGCCCACTTTTACGCCCACCTGTAATACAGTCGAAATTTGTAAAATGCCGTATTGTCCGTAATACTTTAGGTATAACTTTCAATTTTGGTGTACTTGAATGTTATATATGTAGTTACAAACATTATTTGAAATAAAAATTGAACTTTGGCCCACTTTTAACCCCATCACCCATACTACCTCAACATAAAAAGTGCCATATTTTCTAAAATATATTAAATACAACCTTCAAATTCTATATTACTGTAATTTATATCATTTAAAATGTTTCATGCAAAAATTACAATAACACGCTCACTAATACGCCCACCTCCCATTGAAATGCAATAAAATAAAACAATATTTTTTTTTCATTCAATCAATTTTTTAACATCATCATGGTATTCTAATTTTTTCAATTTGTTTCTCATTCTAAATGAATTAATATAAGGATCTGATTATATTTGCAAATAGTGCATTACATCTTCATTCGTAGAAAAACGTGAATTTTTACGAGAATGGAATAGCCTACAGTTTCTATACTGCTGTAGCAAAAAAAAAAGTACACGAGTACACAAAATGTACATATGTTTGAGCAAAACAAAAACTGGTTTGGCTTAGCGGATGGAAAAAATGCCCAAAAACCAACAACAACCAAAAATTATGCTCACAATATTAGGCTGCTTATGAGCTTTGGACAACAAAAATAATTATAATGCAAGAGACTATTTTCTATTTTCCTGCAAGGCGACAAGCGGCACTACAATATAACAATTAAACTAACCACATTAGGAAGTGATCATAACACAACTTAGATAAGAACAATGTCTTGCACTATCAATTTAAATTGAGTCATCGACTAACACTCGCTTCGTTCGGACTCGTTTCCTTAGTGCTCGTGCAGTTGATAGCTTTCTAATAGTAAACAGTGCTAAACGCATTATTCTCTTTTGTTGCTTCTAAAAATAATTCATTTGTTTCAATCGGGCGTACAAATAAATTCACAAATAGTTACGCGTAGTGTATCCAATGAATCGACCACCCCCCCTCGTGGGGAATAGGTTTAGTGTGTTGCAGGACTGCGACTCACTGGCCAGCCCGAAAAACAAACGTAAGAAAAAAGAAAGAAATACAACTTTTTTAGATTTCCCCGAACTACCACCAATTACCACCAACCAATTGCAACCCAAGTTTGTTGTTATCAAATCAGCGGAAAATGGAAAACCACTAGAAAATTTTAGCGTTTTTGCCAAAAAAAAGGCACTAGATTCGATTAGTACTGAGGTACAGTCAGTAAATATGCTTCGCGATGGTAGTCTTCTCATTTTAACTAAAAACCAAAAGGTAGCTGAAAAATTCATTAAGACAACTAATTTCGGCGGCTTGAGCAAAGTGTCAATTTCATTACATCAAAATCTCAACTCAACTAAAGGAACAATATTTGATAGAAATTTAATTCAAACACCAGAAGCAGAAATATTAGAAGATTTGAAAAACCAGGGCGTAATAGGCGTATATAAATTCACGAAAAAAGTTAATAACAAGTCTGTTTACACTGGCTCTATTTTGCTTTCATTTGATCTCTATACAGTCCCAAAATATATCGACATTGCGTGGTACAAACTTGGTGTTAGGGAATATTTTCCTAACCCAATGCGATGCAAAAGCTGCCAAAAGTTAGGGCATACACTCAAGCACTGCAATAGTAATCCCATTTGCGCAGGTTGTAACCTTCCCCCCCACAACCCTTCTAACTGCACGCGCAGCATGTGTGCCAATTGTTCTTGCCCAACGTCCTATTAAAAATCAAAACCCTGCAGTATGTTTGAAGCCGCCAACTCTTGCCTCAACGTACCCTCAACAGACAGCAAAAGAAATTCAAAATAAAAATCAAATCACCCAAAAACTAAATGCAGTATGTTTGAAGCACGACTAAACAACAATACCTTTGACAACAACACTGTCATTTTCTAAGCAAAATAATCATCATAATCAATAATCACGCCACTACCCTTAAATCCTTCAAACCTTGACAAATCAAAGTTCAAATTATAACAACAGCGCGCCAGTCGCTCCTTTTCGCTACGTGTTAAAAATAATCATAACAATGTCATAAAATACTCCTGTCCTTCATTCTTCCTCTAATCCTCTCTCACAAATCTTCTCTTATCTAACAGAAGATCCAATTGGCGTATATTATAGCCAAGCGCGCCAATCCTTCTCCACTTGGTCCTTCCAACGGAGTGGAGGTCTTCCTCTTCCTCTGCTTCCCCCGGCGAGTATAGCGTCGAATACTTTCAGAGCTGGAGTGTTTTCGTCCATTCGGACAACATGTCCTAGCCAGCGTAGCCGCTTTTAATTCGCTGAACTATGTCAATGTCGTCGTATATCTCGTACAGCTCATCGTTCCATCGAATGCGATATTCGCCGTGGCCAACGCGCAAAGGACCATAAATCTTTCGCAAAACCTTTCTCTCGAAAACTCGCAATGTCGACTCATCAGTTGTTGACATCGTCCAACCTCTGCACCGATAGCAGGACGGGAATTAATCTTATAGAGTTTGGCTTTTGTTCGTCGAGAGAGGACTTTACTTTTCAATTGCCTACTCAGTCCGAAGTAGCACCTGTTGGCAAGAGCAATCCTGCGTTGGATTTCCAGGCTGACATTGTTGGTGGTGTTAATATTGGTTCCTAAATAGACGAAATTATCTACAACTTCAAAGTTATGACTGTCAACAGTGAGTGCCAAGTCGCGAGTGCGACGACTGTTTGTTTGATGACAGGAGATATTTCGTCTTGCCCTCGTTCACTGCCAGACCCATTTGTTTTGCTTCCTTGTCTAGTCTGGAGAAAGCAGAACTAACGGCGCGGGTGTTAAGGCCGATGATATCAATATCATCAGCATACGCCAGCAGCTGTACACTCTTATAAAAGATGGTACCTTCTCTACTAAGTTCTGCAGCTCGAACTATTTTCTCCAGAAGCAGGTTGAAAAAGTCACACGATAGGGAATCGCCTTGTCTGAAACCTCGTTTGGTATCGAACGGCTCTGAGAGGTCCTTCCCGATTCTGACGGAGCTCTTCGTGTTGCTCAGAGTCAGTTTACACAGCCGTATTAGTTTTGCGGGGATACCAAATTCAGACATCGCGGCATAGAGGCAGCTCCTTTTCGTGCTGTCGAAAGCAGCTTTGAAATCGACGAAGAGGTGGTGTGTGTCGATTCTCCTTTCACGGGTCTTTTCCAAGATTTGGCGCATGGTGAATATCTGGTCGGTTGTTGATTTTCCAGGTCTAAAGCCACACTGATAAGGTCCAATCAGTTTGTTGACGGTGGGCTTTAATCTTTCACTCAATACGCTCGATAGAACCTTATATGCGATGTTGAGGAGGCTAATCCCACGGTAGTTGGCGCAGATTGTGGGGTCTCCTTTTTTATGGATTGGGCATAGCACACTTAAATTCCAATCGTTGGGCATGCTTTCGTCCGACCATATTTTACAAAGAAGCTGATGCATGCACCTTATCAGTTCTTCGCCGCCGTGTTTGAATAGCTCGGCCGGCAATCCGTCGGCCCCTTCCGCTTTGTTGTTCTTCAGGCGGGCAATTGCTATTCGAACTTCTTCATGGTCGGGTAATGGAACGTCTGCTCCATCGTCATCGATTGGGGAATCGGGTTCGCTTTCTCCTGGCGCTGTGCATTCACGCCATTCAGCAGGCTGGAGAAGTGTTCCCTCCATAATTTAAGTATGCTCTGGGCATCGGTCACTAGATCACCTTTGGGGGTTCTACAAGAGAATGCTCCGGTCTAGAAACCTCCTGTAAGCCGCCGCATTTTTTGGTAGAATTTTCGAGCATTACCCCTGTCGGCCAGCTTATCAAGCTTTTCGTACTCACGCATTTCGGCCTCTTTCTTTTTCTGTCTGCAGATGCGTCTCGCTTCCCTCTTCAATTCTCGGTATCTATCCCATCCCGCACGTGTTGTGGTCGATCGTAACGTTGCGAGGTAGGCAGCCTGTTTTCTCTCCGCTGCGGCGCGGCACTCCTCGTCGTACCAGTTGTTCCTTTGCACTTTCCGAAAACCAAGGGTTTCGGATGCAACTGTACGTAAGGAGTTTGAAATGCCGTCCCACAGTTCCCTTATACCGAGTTGTTGATGAGTGCTCTCAGAGAGCAGGAGTGCAAGCCGAGTAGAAAATCGTTCGGCAGTCTGTTGTGATTGCAGCTTTTCGACGTCGAACCTTCCTTGTGTTTGGTGGCGCGCGTTTTTTGCTGCACAGAGGCGGGTGTGAATCTTAGCTGCAACAAGATAGTGGTCCGAGTCGATGTTAGGACCTCGGAGCGCACGCACATCTACCACACTGGAGACGTGTCTTCCGTCTATCACAACATGATCGATCTGGTTGGTAGTTTTTCGATCCGGAGACAGCCAGGTAGCTTGATGAATTTTTTTGTGCTGGAATCTAGTACTACAGATAACCATATTTCGGGCCCCGGCGAAGTCGATCAGCCTCAACCCATTTGGGGATGTTTCCTCGTGGAGGCTGAATTTACCGACCATAGTGCCAAAGATACCTTCTTTGCCCACCCTGGCGTTAAAGTCGCCAAGCACGATTTTGACATCGTGGCGGGGCATCTCTCATAAGTGCGTTCCAAGCACGCATAAAAGGCATCTTTGGTCACATCGTCCTTCTCTTCCGTCGGGGCGTGGGCGCAGATCAGCGATATGTTGAAGAACCTCGCTTTGATGCGGATTGTGGCTAGACGTTCATTCACCGGAGTGAATGATAGTACTCGGCGACGGAGTCTCTCTCCCACCACGAATCCCACACCAAACTTGCGCTCCTTTATATGGCCACTGTAGTAAATGTCACAAGGACCTACTCGTCTTTGTCCTTGTCCCGTCCATCGCATTTCTTGGACGGCGGTGATGTCAGCCTTTATTTTCACGAGGACATCAACCAGCTGGGCAGCAGCACCTTCCCAATTAAGGGACCGGACATTCCAGGTGCATGCCCTTAAATCGTAGTCCTTATTTCGTTTGCCGTGGTCGTCATCAAAAGGGGGGTCTCTCATCCGAGGCTGGTTGTTACTGTTCATTGGGGTAGGCTTTTTACGTGGCGGGTCCCAAACCCAGCGCACAACCCTATGCAGGGGATGTTTCGCCTTCTCACTTTAGCTCACCTTCGAACGGATGTTCTTAGGCTACCCAGAGGATACTTGGTCAAAGACCGGAAGTCGTGAGCGGCTTGAGTCATATGTAAAAGAATCGTTTCTGGCCAAAGTGAATGGCGATCAGAGAACTTTCCTCACTTGCGTGAACTTTTCCAACTTTATTCACTTATTAAACAAAACTCCAAACTCAACCTCTAACGGCTCTTAATTCACTATTTGCGATACACTGAGTGAAAGTATTTTAATAGTGCATTGATAAGTTTTCTCTTAGTTGCTGTAATGCTGAACATTCTGCAATGGAATATTCATGGTTATTATTATAACAACTAAAATTACCAAAGGTAATTCGTCTCAAGAGACTCACTGTAAATATAACTCAATGCCAACTATTCAACGGTCATTTTCATAATTTTAGTTATAACACCTCTGCTAAGCGGGTACAGCCTTACTGATTCACAAGAGCATACCATATAAACTTATCAACATTAATTCAGTAAAAGTTGAAATAAATCTTAAAGTAATTCACTCTTTCTATTTACGTTCCCCCACAACATAATCTTCTTACTTCTGAGCTTTTCAACATCATAAATGTAACTAACAACCCAGTGATAATAGTTGGCGATCTGAATGCGTGGAGCCCACTTTGGGGCTCACCAAATCAAAACCCCAAAGGAGTAATCATTGAAGACTTTCTTTTAGCATCCAATCTCTCTATCCTTAATGATGGTTCGCCCACGCATTTCAGCACGCACAACTCGTTAACTCATATTGATTTGTCACTATGCTCTTCCCAACTCGTCCCAATATGCAACTGGTACGTTATTAATGATTTGCATAATAGTGACCACTTCCCCACAATAACATCGGTTACAATTGATCGGTATACTCTACACCGCACAAGTCCACTTTTCAATACCAAAAAGGCTAAATGGTCATTGTTTCAAGACAGGATTCTAGATTTGTCACATTCATTTCCCCCTGCCGAAAACATTAATGCCGAAGCCGCTCGTATTAAGAAGATAATACGCTCAGCAGCAAACAATTCTATTCCCCGTACAACTTACAAACAATTTAGTAGGACTGTACCTTGGTGGTCCTCAGAGTTAAAAGCATTACGAGATACTAAACAAAATGCTTGGAGGGCTTACAGACAGTCCTTCAGTTGTGACAATCTAATAGCATATAAAAAAGCAAACTCTGCATTTAATAAAGCTAAGAAAGAAGCTAAACAGCAAAGTTTCGCGGATTTTACCAGGAAAATTAATCCTACTACTCCCACACCAGTAATCTGGCAAAACGTGCGTAAATTAGTAGGCACATACAAACCTTCCAATATACATACAATCGAAACGGCATCTAGCATAGTTACGGACCCCAAAGGAATCGCCGAAACCTTTGCTGGCTTCTGGTCTTCGAACTCTAATGACGCAAACTTCTCCTCTACTTTTCGTTTAGCTAAAATCACTTCCCTTGGCCAATCCGTAAATATTTGCCTTAACCACAAATCTAGCATAATCGAATCTCCATTTCTTTTAAATGAATTAGACAACTGTTTAAAGTCATTCACTGGCACAACGCCTGGCCACGACAAAATTTCGTATCCCATGCTTATTAACACGCCAACCACCTTCAAAAAACGGCTTAACAACCTTTTCAACAATATCTTCGATACAGGTATTATCCCACATTCCTTTAAAACGGCTACGGTCATCCCAGTAAAGAAACCCAACAAAGATGCTCGGCTGGTAGATTCCTACCGCCCCATATCGTTACTTCCCTGTATTAGTAAGCTACAAGAAAAAATGGTGTCAAAGAGGCTAATGTGGTATTTAACATCCTCAAAGGCACTTTCACTTAACCAATTCGGCTTTCGTCCAGGGACAAGCACGATGGATGCACTCTATTATATCGATCATCTCATTTCAAAAGCCTATCATCCAAAAGTCACCTTTCTATTCTCTCAGTAGATTTCGAAAAGGCTTTCGATAGAGTGGGTGTTCACGTTGTTCTAAACAAGCTACGTGAACTCCAAATAGGCCCAAAAATGTACAATTATATTAAATCTTTTCTGACGTCGCGATCAGTACGCAGCAGGGTAAACAGCACACACTCATCAATTCATCCACTTTTTAATGGGATACCTCAGGGATCTCCGCTTTCAACGACGTTGTTTTTGATCGCATTCGACGAGCTTAGCAAAACACTATGCGCCCATAAGGGAATCAGCCATTGCTTCTTTGCGGACGATTTATACCTCACGTGCAACAGAAAGGACACTAAAGACACCCACACTAATTTTGCAAACGCAATATCATCAATAAGCTCTTGGTGTCAATATTCTGGAGCAAAGCTATCACTCGAAAAATGCAAGCATCTTCACGTTTGTCGGAAACATCTTTGTGACCCAATTACAATTAGAATTAATAACTTCACTGTAGAAAATGTTAAACACCTAAAAATTCTAGGTATAACTTTTGATTGTAAGCATAATTTTAAGGAACACTGTATTAATTTAAGATCTAGCCTAGTTGCCAGACTCAACCTCATAAAATACCTTTCCTCCAACAAAAGTCACATACATACCAACTCCCTCCTAAATATCACGCAGCTCACATTGCTCTCCAAAATTGACTATGGATTGGCAATTTATGGCCAATGCTCCAAAACCAACCTCCTTCGTATTAAAGGACCGTATCATGAAGCCATAAGACGCAGCCTCAGAGCATTTAGAACCACGCGAACTGAAAATCTACTGGCCGAAAGCGGCTTTCTCACTATTGAAGACCGAATTCAATATGTACGATGCCGTCAAATCCGAATTATTTACTCGTCAAAAAACTCGGTCATGTATAGAGAAATCAAGTTACTAAAACAGCGAAAACGCAAGATGAAATTTTCATCCGCTCTTTCATGCATGCTTAATGTAGCATCGGCAAGTGAAATCCAACCAGCTCCACCTCCAACTTGGAATCAACCTCCATGGCATTTGCAAAATAAGTCCTTCCTCGACGGTCTTACAGCTCATAGGAAGCAAAACACCAACGTAGTTACCTATAAGCAATTGTTCTATGAAATAACTGACCGATTCTTGAAGGAAAACTGGATACTTCTTTTCACAGATGGTTCAAAATCAACAGACGGAACCGGTTTTGCAGTCGTCAACGCTAACGGAATCTTATTAGCACAAGGAATCTTGCCAATGGTTGCAACAGTTTTGGACGCAGAAGTGCAGGGCATACTGTCTGCTCTTCTTCTAGTTAGAGCTTCTAAAAACAAATTTATTATATGCACAGACAGCCTCTCGGCGTTTGAAGCCACTAAATCCGCGCGGAACTCTGCGGAACCTATTGCCGCCATACAGGAACTCATCATTCAACTAGAGAAAAGAGTCAAACTGATGTGGGTTCCTGGCCACGCCGGAATCAATGGAAATGAGCATGCAGACAAAGCCGCCAAATCAGCTATAAAAGCCCCAGTTTTCACTTTCATGCCTTTCTCAACCAAAGCAGTGGCGAAAAGTATTTCTAATACAGCGTACCAACGATGTGCTATCAAATGGGCAAACTATTCCCACACGTATAAGACTTATAATCCAAACAGATCGAGGATCAGGCTCCCCACAACGACTACAACACCCATGAACAAATGTTTCATCCGCTTCAGATTAGGGCACACTAGTCTAACTCACGCTCATCTACTGGAAAACGAATCTCAACCAGCCTGTCAATTTTGTCGCAATGCTCCCTTAACCATTTCCCATATCCTCAAAGACTGTTCCCATCTGACACATTACAGATCTTCCTTTTTTCCAAACCTCAACCCGTTAGACTTGCTAAGTACTCCAAGTGAGAAAAATATTAAACTGTTATTTGAATTTTGTAAAACAATACTTATTGATAACTTAATTTAAACTGTTATACACCTTAAGCCGATAGCCCTGGCAGCTAGTGCTTAATTAATTATAATTTCAATTATAATCAATTTAAATAAATAAATAAATAAATAAAAATCAATTTAAATTAAAAATTATGCAACTATCTAACCCAAAGTCAATGACCTTCAACAAAATTACCTATCAAATTAATAACGTAAATTTATGTAAACAAGAATATTTTTATTAAAACATAAATGATCTTTAAAGCATAATTCTGAATAACTAACAAAAAACAAATGTAATTTATTACTATTCTCTTGCACAATAAGAGAATAGTAAACAATTAAAAAAATAAAAGTAAAAAGTTGTAAACATGCTATTGCATGCTAACATACGTATAGCGACAGAATGTGCGCGTTACGTACTTTTTGTAGTTTTTTGTATGTTTAATGTGCTTTTGCAAACTTTTGCTATATGTCCTCTACTTTAAATTAAAGCTGAGATTTCAAACTTTCATTTGGTATAAGTCTGCACCTAGGGCGAGGGGCTGCTCTATATTTCCTAGGCCATTGAAAATGCAAAATATTCAATTTTTGCACCACAGTTCTGTTGTTAAGAAAAAAAAAATTGTGTTTTTTTTTTTAATTTATCTTTTCATTTACTCATTCTGCAATAACTAAATTAATTAAAAAAATACTTGAAAGTTGCATTTATTATGTATTTTTATTTTAATAAGCTTTTGATTATTACATATTGAACTAACATATTTCAAGCGCGTTGGCATACCTCAACTTTGACTTGCTCTAGACCAAAAAGTAATGAAGTTATGAGGCTGAAATTTCAGGGAATTGTTACTCATAAATCTGTTAATATATTGTGAAAATTTCATCCCACCGTCTCAGCAGAAGGAATACGACCTCTAAAACAACGCGTACAAGTTATCAAAGATCTTGACAAACCAACTACAGTCAATGGTCTCAAACGATTCTTGGCCACAATAAATTTTACAGACGTTTCATCCCACATGCAATCGAAGCGCAAATACCTCTTTTAGCCATGTGTCCCGGAAACAAAAAGAACGATCGCTCTAAGCTCCACTGGACGGAAATTACGACTGCAGCTTTCGAAGAATGTAAAACCCATCTTTCGAATGCATCTCTTTTAGCACACCCCTCGAAGAAAGCCGAGTTGTCATTATGGGTCGATGCTTCGGATAAAGCTGCAGGAGCTGTCTTACACCAGGTAACGGACAGAAACTTCGAACCCTTAGCATACTTTTCAAAGAAATTCGACAAAACGCAGGTACGTTACAGCACTTATGACAGAGAACTTACAGCAATATTCATGGCCGTTCGTCATTTTAAATACATGCTGGAAGGACGCATCTGTCACATCTACAGCGATCACAAACCACTAATTTACGCATTTCAGAAGAATCCTGAAAAGTGCTCCAACCGACAAGCTCGCCAGCTGGATTACATTTCCCAGATAACTAAAGACATTCGCCACGTGGAAAGGAAAGAGAATGTAACAGATGACTTGCTCTCCAGAATTGCGCAAATCCAAACAACCAGTATAGACTACAACAAACTTGCCGAAGACCAAGAAGTCGATCAAGAACTCAAGCTTCTACTCCAAAACAACGTTAACTCATCGCTTCAGTTAAAATTATTCACAATACCCGGATGCGATAAACAAATAGTTTGCGACGCATCGACCGGAAACATAAGACCATTCATCACAAAGAAGTTCCGCTCTGAAGTGTTACGAGCTACCCATGGGTTATGCCACCCAGGTACTCGCGCTACAGCCAGACTACTGACAAGCAGATTTGTTTGGCCTGGAATTCAAAAAGACAGTATTGCATTCGCAAGAGCATGCGAACAATGCCAAAAGGCAAAAATCACTCGACACACATTTACGCCTCTCAAACGCTACGAGTCCGGAGACTCGCGATTCGACCACATTAATATCGACGTTGTAGGACCATTTCCCTTACATGCAGGTAACCGTTATTGCCTAACAATCATCGAACGCTTCTCGAGATGGCCAGAAGCTATTCCTGTACCCGATATGATAGCACCAACTATCGCAAAAGCTCTAATCGCCAACTGGATCGCAAGATTTGGAGTTCCAGCTGTCATTACATCCGATCGTGGACGTCAATTTACATCTACCTTATTTGCAGAGCTAACAACATCGCTTGGCATAAAACATCTGAAGACAACACCATATCACCCACAAGCAAACGGTATAGTAGAAAGATGGCACCGAACGTTGAAAGCTGCAATTTTATGCATTAACTCCGAACGTTGGACCGACTTTCTACCAACAATACTCTTGGGCCTACGAACCGTCTACAAACAAGACTTGGGAGCGTCACCGGCAGAGTTAATCTACGGTACAACGCTGCGAATTCCTTCAGAATTTTTCGTACACGACAACCGAATTAAAACACAGTCAGAATTCGTTACTCAACTCCGAGACTTAATGAACACCATCAGACCAGCCGCTACATCATGGCACAGTCCAAGGAAAGTATTTGTACATCCCGACCTTGCGACGTGCGAAAACGTTTTCGTCAGAAATGATTCAGTGCGCCCATCACTTTCAAAACCATACGAAGGACCTTATAAAGTTTTATCACGAGAGGAAAAGTATTACAGAATCGAAATAAAAGGAAAACCAGAAAATATTTCTATAGACCGATTAAAGCCAGCATATCTACCGAATGAAGATTTATCGCCACAAACTCACGGATCCTTATCAACTGGAGCAGAACGCCGACGAGTATCTTTCGTTACACTTTAGCCACGATCTTAACCGTTCACCCAGTCTGGAGGGGGATACTGTGGCAACGCCGTATTCACCGCTTATAAGCAACCCTTTGTTATGTTTACAACACTATTCTTTAGCAACCCTGTACTACCTTTTTCAGTCTAGCCGTAAGCAACCCGTTTTCCAGAATCCTATCATTCTTCCCTTTTTTCTACAAACCGTCATACCGATCGGACGCGTTCACGGACAACCTTTCACCTTGTTAAGTATTATTTAAGTATTTCTAAATAAACTTTAAATAAACTGGAAATAAACTATAAACATCCAAATATATAAAGATAAATGCTTGGATTCCGATCCTCTGGTTGAAGTTTAACAACTTAAGGTATTTCCCTGGCTTTGATTCCTGCAGAGTATAAAATGTTCGGTTGCACCCGAACTTAGCCCTTTCTTACTTGCTTCTGTATGAAATCGCAGCTCTTGAATCTTTTCAAGGATCTTCTTGGAACTTTTCAAGAGCTCATAGAGTGAAGTATTGTCGCGTTGGAAAGTCGAGCGGTTTCAGTTCTTGCACAAGCTGTATTTTGTACTCTTCAATTTAAAATATCGACGTAAAATGCGTCACGTCGTTCCATACGACAGTTCGCGTTGCTAAGAACGATGCCGAATCGACTCACCACGCTCTTCGTGAACACTCCAAGCAACGGCTGCTATATTTTCTTCATTGTGTGCTGGACGAATATACTAGTTCTCCACTTTCGAAATATTAATCTGAAATTTGGCGCAATTCCTTTTTTCCTGTAGAATATGCTCTTTAGTCGGAATCGCTGATATCGGACTACAATAGCACTAGGGTGCCATATAAATTGAACGATCGGAATGCTTGCATGAATAATTTTTTGATTTGTCGAGGTATCTTAGCGAAATTTAGCGTGCGTTATTATCTAAGACAATAATGCAATCTCCGAGGAAATTTAATTTTAAAATTTAAAATTGAATCTGTACTGAACTAGCGGAATAAAGTGCTGGTAACAAATCAGTCATATTTGTGAAGGGTCTTATAGCTTCGGTGGAGTCGAATTTAACGCATTTTCTTGCTTCGAGGTTCATATTCCAAAAGTAATAACAAAATTAAGTAAAATTGCTTTCGAATAATTTCAACCGCATGGGCGAAAATTTTAACGCGCTCATTTATTCAATTGCTTTCTAAGTTTTATAATTCTTAACTTTGTTTTTTATTTTATTTCACCCAATGCACATTTCGACTACAAATTTCCTTATTTCAGCGAAATTTTTGTCCAAATTTAATAATTTTTCGCAACATTTTCCGCACGCCTGCGCTCAGCGCTGTTGCTTGCGAAATAAATCCAGCTGACGTATCCGCGGTAGCATGAGCGGGCGCAAAACGGAGCCGTGCACAGCATAACTGATACGCGTATTTGGCAACAACAGCGGCATGCCACAGCCACCGTGCCACATGTTATGCGTCTGCTCATACTTAATATGTTTGTGGCAAGCTTGAGCTACGCAGCGCACAGCCGCTGCAACACTGTGTGGCTGTTGCATTGCGCTGTAATTAAATATTAAATGTAACGTAATTCGTTGCGTGCGCGTGTATATGTGCGCACGAGTGTGTGTTAGTGTAAAGCATATTATGCTGCATTCAATATGGCGCGCCGGGACAAAATGTATGTGTGCTGTTGTACTTTTGCAGCGTGTTGTGGGTTGAATGCGTAAAACCGGCTACACGCACCACAAAGTATGCTAGGATTTTCGGAGGAAATAATTAAATTGGCTACGCTCTGCTACGCTGATTGTAATTACTTGCCCTTGTGTTTATCCGGAAAAATGGTGAAATTTTCATTGCCCTCTAAAAATATATGAATTTGTAATCATTTTGAAAATAAGTAGTATCGTGTTTTTTAAATAAAATTATTCTGGAATGTGTATTAGCCGCATTAGCAAATTTGTGATAGGTTCAAAGTGGTTTGACGATTTGCAGGGGTCTTATGATCTGTTGTATAGAAGGTTTATGTATCACAATGGACCGGTGTTCTAAGCCATTTGTTCCATTGGCTGTGTGTGTCACGAATCGAAGTGACTTCATCTTCCATCCGGACAACGTGGTCTAACCAGGGCTTTCATTGGATTTTTATGCGCTTAACTATATCCATGTCGCGTAGAGATACACACTTCGTATTCCCATCTTCTTCGATATTCATCGCTCACGCGGACGGCTAAAGAGATCTTGCGGAGAATAGTTCTCAAGAATGCTCAAAGTGATTTTTCATCGCGATTCTACATCGCCCATGCTTCTGGGCCGTATAACTAGACGAGAATATTGAAACATAGCGACGTTTTAAATTGTCGGGAGAACCTATTTATCCCAAAGTAGAACCTATTAGCAAGGGTTACTCTGTCCTTGGCTTAGATTATTGGTGGGATATTCAAAACAATAAAATTTTTCAAATTTATAGTTGCCAAAAGTGTCGTAGTACCTCAGACGCGAAGAAGCTTTGAGTGTGCTCTCCAGGAAGTTTGTCTTGCCCTCATACTCCATAAGACCAACCTTTTCCGCTTCCTTCTCCAAGTTGGAAAAGGCTTCGCTGATGGCTTCGTTGTTAAGACCAACGATTTTAAGATCTACTGCTCACCCCAGTAGCAAGGTAATTTCAGAGTAGATAGTCTCACTGCGGTTCAGATAAGCGGCACGTATTAAATTTTCCCACATTTTATTGAAGAAGGCGCACAATATAAAATCACCTGTCTTAAAACTTGTCTGATATTGAAAGGTTCGGCGAGGTTCTTTCCGAGTTTGACGGAACTGATGAGAACAATGTTGAGTACAGTTTTCTTCATAACCGTACGAATTTTGCAGAGATATCAAATTTAGCAATTTAGAAATGTTTTGTTTTGTTTATCAACTGGATCTAACAAATTGTGAAAATCTAGTCTATGGTAGACTTGCCTTCCGATAAAATTTTCGGGCTGCACTCATGTTAGCCAGTTTTTGGCAAGCTCTAAGAGCTTTTAAAAAACTTTGAAATTTTTTAAACTAATTTGAATGATTTTGGAAAGACAGCTTTCAGGTGGGTATGATCAGATCAAATTTAATGCAAACGATCAACTATTTATACCCGAGACAGACATGTAGTAACAATACCATAGTAAAGGTATCATGGTATTCTGTTTACTACGTTGGTGACACACACGGCAATGTAGTAAACTGAAATACAACCATTGTTTCATAGGCATTAAATATTTCAAAAAAAAATTAAACAATAAATATGTAGATGTGTGTTATAGAGAAAATAAGTATAATTATTTCAAATACTGTAAAGTTAATCTATTTTCATCGCAAAAAAGCTATTTGGTTAAAGTCTATATAGAATCCTCACATAAATTAGACATTGTCTGCTTTTCCGGAAGAAAAATTGTGAAAAATATTTTGTTTTCTATTTCAATAATTAATTTTTTAAGTCATTTTGACAGAATGTTTCGAAGAGCTTTTGTGTAAAAGCTTTTAGAAAAGTTTGTTACCTGTTTTTTAGCTGTGTTTATACAAATACCACAATGAAACATCATAGTATTGTTACCAGCAAAATACTACATTGCTCATATGGTATTTTGCTGGTATTTGGTGACACACATATGGTATTTGTACCATATATGGTATTGTTACTACATGTCTGTCTCAGGGGGCCTATTCTGTAACTCGATTCGAAAATGTATTCTATTCGAAATTCGAAACTACTTTATCATTTTGCGAAAGTTGTACCACCCTGTGCCAGAAAAAATACGTACAATATTCGTTTCTGCTTTCTACAACTCAAAAGCTAACGAATATTTTATTCGAAAATTGGCTTGAAAATCCGAAAATCGAGTTACAGAATATAAAAAATCCAAATTCGAGTAAATTGATTTTCGAATCGAGTTACAGAATAGGACCCCAGGTATTAGAAACTGAAATAAAATTTCTGTGTTAAAATATTAAAAATTTTAAAATTCAAAAACTGAATCTGAAAAAATTTTTCACATTTAGTATAGCCATTTTCTAAGAATTTCACTTTTATAAGCAATTACTTTTCTATCAAAATTCTATGCTATGTTTCTGGACTTACATTTCAGAATAGTATATAGTTATTGTAAGCTTCGATGAAAATTTGAAAATAGCACGAGCGGGTGTTATGTAATCGTCCAGTTGAATTGTCGAGAGCTTCAACTGGCTTAAATAATTTCACTCACTCTACGCTTAAAAGCAAATTATCTGCTTCTATTGAGGATTTGGCCTGAGTATATTGAAAATTACATTATATAGATTAATATATAGCAAACTTTAATATGATTTTTCTCACTTATCTTCTCATCTCATCTCCTTGTTGTTTAATTTCATATAATTTTTTATGCGAAAATCTAGCAATAATGCAAAAATATTAATTTCATATACCCACATCTGCATTGCGTTATCTGTGCGGGGTTGTGAGTGAGTTTACGAAAGTGTATATGTGTGAGTATGTGTTTATGTGTACATGTGTGTGTTCATCAGCACCACTTCACTCGCTTTTTTTCACATATTTACTTACTTACTTCTTGCTATTTGCATAACTTCGCACTTCTGCTACTCTGCTTTACCTTTGGCTTCAAGCGGTCCTGCTTGTGTGCTCTTCTGGGCGGTAATAGGGTTCCTTCTATGCACTCGTAAATAAACTAAAGTGATTCTTTAGCAGCAGGTTACTCTATGCCAGAAACTGCCTCTCTCTTCTTCTGCTTCTTCTTTTTATTTTCCTATTTCATTTTTTATGCATGTGTGGTTTGTTTGCGTGCAAGTGTGTGCGTGCGTGTGCTGCTCTCTATAAAAGTATTTCTTGAAATTTGTACGCTGTTCGCTCTTGTGAAACAAATGATAGTGTTTGTTTTTGTTGTTACCGTTGTATTCTTCCTTGTGAGTTGTGTCGTCGCGGAACTTTTTAATAAAATTCAATTTTGCATGCAATTTTCTTTTTAGATTCATCATTAGAAACTTGTACACGAAGAATTCTTACATAATAGTTTTATATATCCACTAAAACAAGTGCTGACACTAGCGGCAATGTACTACAACTAGTATTAAGCAAAGTTACGTGCAAACGTCCAAAAACAAAATGTGAAATGAGAAAAGTCGTCTACCTAAGTGACTGATGAAGGCAGGGATTTTGTGTAGCTAACACATGTATATTTTATAGCTTTAGTTGGCCGATGTTGGCGATTGATAGAGCTTAGCCAGAGTTAAGCGATGGATTCACATTTTAATTATTTATGGTATTATTCTTCTGAGATATGCTTTTGTTATCCTTAGGGTTGTATACTTGTACAAAACCGGTGGAAATTCTAAACTTTTGCTGCAAAGTATTTTTGTTTTATGACGACTGATGAGGAAAGCAGGTGGTGGAGACTTTTGTTGGGGCTCTCCATATACTTTAGTTTCGGAATACCAGCTCGCTGACTAGTCAGGTAATGCATGACCTCATGAGTAATATTTTCAACATTCTTCCATATTATTTAGTGATTTCAGCAAGCGCAGATCAAAAATCATAACTTTCCTGGTCCAGAGGGAACCATAAGAAGTCCTCCGAACTACTGAGTGAACATTGTCCAATCGGTTTGTATGCGGTGCTGTAAAATATTCTTTCGGATGCTCTTTATCACAGCTGGCAGGAGGCATAGTGGAATAATCTTGTCAACACCTCTTTATTGCTCGGAATTTGCCAGACTGAGATTGAAATACTACGATAAACAGAAGATAGAAGTGTCTGGGATTTATATTAACCGCGTTATTAAATTTGTGGTAAATTCAAAACGCTTTGTGGATCTATGATCTCGTGACACACTTTTTTGAAATTTATGTGTAACTGAAAGGATGAATACCTGTCCAAGTATTACCTGCAAAAATTAGTAAGACTTTTTAGGCTAAATTTCGCGCGAAAGCCCATTCGTCGAAATATTTTTTTCTAGGTTGGTATGTCTGTCAGTGACAGCTGTGCTAAATGTCAAATTAAAATAATTACTAATATTTAGTATACGCTTGTCTTTCTGAAGTACATAAAGTGCATTCGACGATTTTCACGATGAGAGAAATTAATCAATATACCATTAATTTTAGTATACGAAATCTTATTTCTGTTGCCGAAACCTTCAGAGTGTTGGAAACGGCCTTCGTTGATAATTGTCTGTCGCGAGCAAGTGTTTTTGATTGGTATAAATTATTAAAAGAGGTGACGACAAACCACGTCAATATCAACTGATGATAAACATGTCAATAAAATAAAGGAATTGGTGGTTGAGAATCGTGGATTAACAGTCAGAGATCTTACTAGCATCGTGGGAATATCGGAATCATTTTGAACATCTGAAGCATCTGGCTTTTGTTATGCTGAAATTTATATTGAAAAATCAATGAGAATGCTCTATTTACTGTAAATAAGATACTGTCAATGTAGATTTATCGATAGTTTGATAACTTATAGCGGTACAAAGAAATGCTGATGCTAAAAGGAGTTCGAATAATACCTAACAAGAGATAAGCGCCCATTTGACTGTTCGAAAAACTATCGATCCACTTCGGTCGAATATGTCTGACTGGGGCAGATTCATAACGGGTTATGGTTTACCGACCTCAGCCTCAACAAAGTGGAACGGTTGTTAGGCTCAAGACTTTTGGGAAAACCGTTCAGCCAATGAAGGAGCAGAAGAATTTGTATGTAGCTTACATTTTTTGTCTTGAATATGTATATCTCTTATCCTACAGGATATAACTCATAACTGCGTTGAGTTTCTCTAAGAACTACAATCATTTAAAATTTGAACTTAGAGGAAAGAATTCTCAACAGCTATAGGAAGTTGCAAATTATTATAAGCATTACAAAGCCCAGAGAAGCTGTGGGTGAGGGTTGGGTTATTCAAACCGATCTTAGCAGTATTTTTTTTTTAATTTTCTCCAAGTTTTATGCACTTTTCCTATACAAAATATATTTAGTTCCTAGTCATTACCTACTCAGCAGTTGCATACTTAGCAATTGTACTCCTAAAGATGCTTAGCTACTTTCTTCGGTATTTTATTTTAATGCATTTCATGGTTGCACACTTGAATTGTGACTGCCATGATACTTCTGTGGCCCTATTGTTGTTGTGACAGCAGTAAGTTGATGATTTTGCTGGCTGCTTTTGAAGCTGTGCTGTGTTCCACTCTCCTTTTTTCAAGCGTCACACACTTTAGTAGCTTTGGAGCAGTCACATCAAAATTATTTTTTCGCCACAATGCGGAAGCGGAAGTGTTTTATATAGTGGTAAAAAGTGTTGGAAACACTCAGCGTCTGGTGCCTGAGCAACAGCGGCAGTAGCTTTGCTGGTTGCAGCGCATAGTTTGGGAAATGCCAAATGCACGCATGCAATATATATGTCGAGAGATGCTAGGTTTGGTACAGACCCATTTAGAAAACTTATGTCCGAAATGGAACTGAGGCTGGTAGCTTTCCAAATAGTAATTCTTTAAGCCTACATTTATTGCGGCTTTAAACACAATATTATTACCATAACATTATTAGCTTGTTTGGTTCGGACACCTAAACAATATGGTCCGAAAGGTGGAGATTAAAGGACACACGTGTAAAAAGAGCTTCTTCTATGAAATACCGTTCGTACACGTCAGCAAAAAGTGATTTAACGAAAACTCGAAAAAGAGCTTACATATGTATATCTAAGAGCTTTCGTCAGTTCAGCTGATTTGGACTGAAGCTCTGGAACTATAAATTTAGTGCAAACTTTTCCTAAAGGGTACTACTATACTTGCTTCACATTCAAAATCTGCGCTTGCTTACCATCGTGCCTGCCTGTATTTGTCAGCACATTTTTCTAGTTTATACGTTTTTATTACCGTTAGGTTACTTGCAGAAACTGAACATTCACTTTTTTCTGTGCTGCATTCTACTAACTTAGTCGGCACGCAGAGATTTTTGCGAAATTGTTGCAGTGCGAGCGAGTTTATTGCAGTCAAGGCGGCAGCTGCTCAACGTGCCTTTATATTTACAACATTTTTACAACTGTGCAATATTTTTATTTTATTTTATTTTTAACATTATTTTTGCTGTTATTTGTGTTGTGTTGACTATGTTTATCTCTTCCGGCTTCAGTCTGGCATGACCGACAATAACTAGCATGCGAAATAACACTGTCACAATTTAATCTAATTTCAACTTTTAGCATAAAAAGTTTTGTCAGACTTCAGTTTTGTTTACTTTGATTTCTCACTTTGCCTTTCAGTGTCTTAGCAGTTGTTTAATGGTTTTTGAGGCGAAAACTGGAGAACACGTCACTTTTAGCTCTTTAGTGCTTCTCTTCAGCAAGGAAATACAAATAAAGCGTATTTGTATTTAAATAAAAAATAGTTTCTTTCAGAGTTGAAAATTGATGTTATGAGTGGAGGTTTGCATTTCTTTGACGAAGAAGCTGAACTGTTCTTTGTTTCACCGGACACTCTCAACAATGTTACCGGAACTTGGTCATAATATTATAGTGGAACGATTCTATTGGTCCACTTTTAATGAGTTAAGATTACACACAACTTAGCAATTACGACCAGATTATTTCAAAATTATGTATGTAAATCTTGCAAGATAACTTATGGCAAGATTAAATTACAACGATTTGGAATCCAAATGAATAAAAAATGCCCATTACCTCAAACTATGGATGTCGAAGGTCAGAGAAGCAATCGCTGTGATAAAGGAAGCCTCAATTCGGTATAACCATAAGCCCTTTAAATATAAATTTTTCAGTTCAAATCCAAAAATCACGTCTCTGAACTCCGGTCTCCGAAAAATATTAAGTTAAAGATGCTGTTTTGATTTGATTCGGAACTGTGACGATACAATCTGAGAATATACAAGTATGTTAATATTTCGTCTCATTTCGTGCACATCTAAGGTGTATATATGTATAGGTTACAGTTAGGAAAGGGAATGCTACAACCTTACTAAGTGGTCAAATGCTTTGTATGTGTTCATTAATCTTGCGCTCGCAGACTGGTCCGTTCGTTTGTAACTAAGATTCGAGATAATCTTTGAAGTATCTAGGTTTCACACACTAAAAGGCTAAATACATATGTGGTGATCTCCATGACTTATTAGACGCTTCCTTCTTGCATGTGAGCTGATCGTGTTCAGTCAGCGACCAGTGGTTGGAAATCTGGTGTGAAGTCAGCACGGTGGAAAGTCAAGTCAAACACATAAAATTTAAAAATCTAAACCAAATCAGCTGAGAGGTTCTTAGTTAGAAATCCAAAGAGGAAGTGTGGAATAAAAATAAATAAAACACTTTCTGCGTCCACTAATCTTGAACTCGTGAACTGGTCCGAAGTTTTGGAATTGAGTTTTGTGGTAAATGTTGAAGTGTCTGAGCTTAATCTACTTATGAAAAAGTGGGCATAAACAAATGAGTGACGCGATCGCTTTGACTCATCTGACGTTGCACATATCAAAGAGGAAATTTAAAATAACAAAAGAACGAAGGTCATACCTGTGTGTCCATCAGACCATTCTTGTAAAAGAGCGGCGATCTTCCGAGAGTATTTAACATTTCTTTGCCTCATGTATTTCGACTATTTATTTTCTCAACCGATTATCGTTCCGAATTCGGTTCAAAACTTCTTGTCATCTTCAGCAATTACTAATTTATTATACTCCAACTTTGGTCTCATTTATTTGACTTAATCGAAAAGAAATCCGTTACTACTGACTTCATTTCGGCTTAGCTTACCAATTTGCTTATCATCAGTTACATATGTTTGTACTATGTCAGCTTTTATTTATTTGCAAAGTAATAACCATCAAACACGGGAGGCCGGCGCCACTAAACCTAACGAATATTTTTGTTCCTACTTACATAGCATTTTGTTGTAGCAAGCGACTTGGTTGCGGATAATAAGTGATGCAAATTAAAATAAATAAAAATAAGTAAGGAAGGGCTAAGTTCGGGTGTCACCGAACATTTTATACTCTCGCATGATGAAGTGATAATCGAGATTTAATTATACGTCATTTACATATTTTTCAAATACCGTATTTGTGTAAAGTTTTATTCTGTTATCATCATTGGTTCCTAATGTATATATTATACAGAGAAGGCATCAGATGGAATTCAAAATAGCGTTATATTGGAATAAGGTGTGGTTGTAAACCGATTTCACCCATATTTCGTACATGTCATCAGGGTGTTAAGGGAATAATATGTACCGAATTTCATTGAAATCGGTATAGTAGTTCCTGAGATATGGTTTTTGGTCCATAAGTGGGCGAGGCCACGCCCATTTTCAATTTTTAAAAAAAGCCTTGGTGCAGCTTCCTTCTGCAATTTTTTCCGTAAAATTTAGTGCTTCTGACGTTTTTTGTTAGTCGGTTAACGCACTTTTAGTGATTTTCAATATAATCTTTGTATGGGAGGTGGGCGGGGTTATTATCCGATTTTTTCATTTTTTTTAACTGTATATGGAAATGCCTGAAGGAAAACTCTATAGAGTCGTTTCATAGCTCGGTTGACATAGCTATAATAGTTTCCGAGATATGTACAAAAAACTTAGTAGGGGGCGGGGCCACGACCACTTTTCCCAAAAAATTACGTCGAAATATGCCCCTCCCAAGTGCGATCTTTGTGCCAAATTTCACTTTAATATCTTTATTTATGGCTTAGTTATGACACTTTATAGGTTTTCGGTTTCCGCCATTTTGTGGGCGTGGCAGTAGGCCGATTTTGCCCATCTTCGAACTTAACCTTCTTATGGAAGGTTAATAAAAAGAAGAGATCAGCGGTTGCTAAACAATATTTAAACAAAGCATATTGGTTTTGGGGAAACATTGTGTTCACCGACGAATAAAAATTTAATATATTTTGTTCGAATAAATAACGAAAAGTGTGGAGAAAGATCAATGAATCTGAAAAAAATTTAAATTTTAAGTGTGCTTAAATCGGCTGTTAATAGCGGCCACTTCTACTTACAACAGGATAACGACCCAAAACACCGGTCTTATCTTGTACGTTCAGGGTTGTTATGGAATTAAAAACAACTCCATAGGTCCCACAATTACCATACATTAATCCTATTCAAAATATCTGGTTCTTTTTGGAAATTCGTATTCATCAAAAAATTTCATCAAAATAAGGCCAAAAAGCTGGATCATGGACTTAGTGGGTAAAAATATCCGGAAATAATAGTAGAAATTGAGTGGGGAGCATACATTGATGTCTAGGGACAATAATAGCAACAAAATGTAGACCAAAAACCGCTAAAACTATTGTAATTACTTTTGATTTATATAAATAATTATTAGTGTACGTAAACTTTTTTGATATAAATTATGCCCATTTTAAGCTTTAGCATTAATTTTTTTCATTTGTGTAGAAATAAAAATGTGCGTGGAGTTCCTACGCGCGGATGAAGTTATACTTCTTAGTGATATTCCAAGAAATGCATATCATTTTGTTTGAAAGAAAAATAGAAAACTTAAATTCACATTTTATAAATTTATTATCTCCCCGAGCATGCCTTTGCCAACAAGTCGTCTTTTCGCGACGATGGCAAAAGCTAAAAATCATAAATTGCACAACTTTCTGGTGCTTCTCGTAAAAATCTGCGTCGATATGTATTCACGATCATATGTATACACATACACATTTACACATGTTTGTAGGCGAAGCTGCTACAGCGGCAAGGGGTGACAATCGGCGGCCATTACTTTACATATGCCATAGAAAATCTATTGCTACGAATACGGAAATGATAACGAAATAATGCAAATATGCATATTTCTAAAGGTCATTAATTTCTTTTAAAAAATGAAAGGAATGAATGATCCTGAGAAGTATAGTCTTAACTTTTCCACGGCCAACGCAGAGCATTTCAACCAAAAGGAATTTATTCATTAAAATGACCACTCAGAAGTCGTTTTATCCGTTGTAAGCGAACGATTTTCGAAGAAACATCATTTTTAATATGCCACAAGACAAAATTAGAAATGAACTTCTTAAACCTCACGCTGTCAGATAAAACGATATACCACATCATCGCGGGTCGATTTCCAAAAAATGTAAATGAAGACTAGCTACAGAAATAATCCTGTAAAGTATAGCCTTAATTTTTCAACGACCTACGCAGGGTATTTCAACAAAAGGTCACATAAAATAGTTGAGAATTCGCAAAAATGAAAGGCAAAGGAAAGAAAAAGCAGTATAACTTCAATAATGAACAAGCACACAAACATACATATGCGCAGCAGCAGCAAGGAAAGAGGTAACAATCGGCGATCCACTGTATATTTCTTTCATGCATAACCAAACCATGATTAGGACAACGCCATTGAAGTGTCAATGGTGGTCTAGGTGGTAAGCGCTTCAAAAGTTACGACGAGCACGTAGGAGGTACGTAGTTTCGAATCCCAGCAAAATTTATTTTTAATTGAATATGTGATCTTATTTTATAATAACTCATTTTAAATAAGTATATAAAAGATATACCTAAACATTATGATGATATTTTCATCATTCATACGCAATGTACGAATGAAAGCAATTTCGTTTTGCCGTCGGCATTTCCATATTGACATGCAAAAGTAATTATGTATATATTTCATTGTTTCGTTTTGGCCCAATTTTGTATATTAAGACAAGTGTCAATAATTGCGCCAAAATCAAATATATTATATATTCATATGTAAACATGTTTTAAACTTTACATAAAATTGATGTGTCAATAATTGCGCCAATTTTCATAAAGTTGGAAATGTGTGTGTGTGTGGAATTTGAAAGTGCCGAAAAATGCGAAACGAAATTTCAATAAATTTAAGTAGATTTACATGTATTTTCATTAATATTTAATTGTCAATAAATTTTTTAAAAATTATTTGCCCTAGTTGTCCATTTTTTTATTTTCTCACACATTTCAGCCGATTTTTATACTCTCGCAACAAAGTTGCTAAGGAGAGTATTATAGTTTTGTTCACATAACGGTTGTTTGTAAGTCCTAAAACTAAAAGAGTCAGATATAGGGTTATATGTACCAAAGTGATCAGGGTGACGAGTAGAGTTGAAATCCGGATGTCTGTCTGTCCGTCCGTCCGTCTGTCTGTCCGTCCGTCCGTGCAAGCTGTAAGTTGAGTAAAAATTGAGATATCTTAATGAAACTTGGTACACGTATTCCTTGGCTCCATAAGAAGGTTAAGTTCGAAGATGGGCAAAATTGGCTCACTGCCACGCCCACAAAATGGCGGAAACCGAAAACCTATAAAGTGTCATAACTAAGCCATAAATAAAGATATTGAAGTGAAATTTGACACAAAGGATCGCATTTGAGAGGGGCATATTCGGACGTAATTTTTTTGGAAAAGTGGGCGTGGCCCCGCCCCCTATTAAGTTTTTTGTACATATCTCGGAAAGTACTATAGCTATGTCAACCAAACTCTATAGAGTAGTTTCCTTCAGGCATTTCTACATACGGTTCAAAAATGGAAGAAATCGGATAATAACCACGCCCACCTCCCATACAAAAGTTATGTTGAAAATCACTAAAAGTGCGTTAACCGACTAAAAAAAAACGTCAGAAACACTAAATTTTACGGAAGAAATTGCAGAAGGAAGCTGCACCCAGGCCTTTTTAAAAATTGAAAATGGGCGTGGCGCCGCTCACTTATGGACCAAAAACCATATCTCAGGAACTACTAGACCGATTTCAATGAAATTCGGTATATAATATTTTCTTAACACCCTGATGATATGTACAAAATATAGGTGAAATCGGTTCACAACCACGCCTTCTTCCAATATAACACTATTTTGAATTCCATCTGATGCCTTCTCTGTATAATATATAGTACATTCGGAACCAATGTATACCAAAATACGGTATTTGAAAAATATGTAAATGACGTATAATGAAATCTCGATTATCACTTTATCATGCGAGAGTATAAAATGTTCGGTGACACCCGAACTTAGCCCTTCCTTACTTGTTATATAGAAATTTGACCGGCGCACAGTGTTGCGAAACCGGAATTTTTTGGAAATCATATTGCCTAAACTGTAATTTTTAATGTATCGATGGGAAACTTCTACAGAATGGTCAGAATGAAATCCCAAACAGAATGAGTGAAAAAAAAATTTACACCGAAAAAAATTGTTGGGTCAAATTTTCAACAAATGTCAAAAAAAAAAGAGTTGTTCGAAAAATTTACAAAAAAAATTTATTTTAATTCTTCTTTTATTTCTGATAAATACCCTATGATTAGTTTTTTAAATAAAGTATAGGGTGGTCCGAACAAGAATTATAAACGTCAAATTTTCATGATTTTTCGATATCTGTTGAAAAACTCTGAAATTTTATATAAAACCAAAATCTATTTCATTTCTTATTTGAAAGGTGGCAATAAAAGCTTTAATTTGATACCGCTTTGAAGTCAATAGCTTCAGTTTTAAGAGAGTTATGCTCATTTTTGTGGAGTGCTAGAATAAATGTAGAATAAAAAAAAAATTTGAAGATACTATTTTATAACACAGGCATATTTTATTGCATTCTACAGAAAAATTACAAATTATCAGTCATCTACCAATAAGTTCATTGCTTCCTTTGATAATAAAAATAAGCGCGCAATAACGGATTATTTCACCCACCTACCTAGACGTAAAAACAAAGAGGGAGAAAGAGAGAGCGAAAGAGAGAGAATAAAATAGTAAAACAACAGAGAGAGAGAAAGGTACCACCACAAGCTATATAAAGACGGACACACATGCGGACTAATTAGTGACAAAAAAGAAAAGATGGCGATTAGCCGAAACCGGTCTGAAAATAATAAAAATTTGACGTGGGATGACGGAAAGTCACCCGAAAACCAATATGATTAAATTATTCAATAAGTGATTCCGAGAATTTCCGTTCTATTTCTATGGAATAAATACTGAGAGTGATATACTAAAATCGCTATAACTCCCAGGAGGGCAGGTATGGGCAGCTGATTTTTTCACAGTTCGTTGAAAACAAATTATGTAACATTTCTGTAGTGGATTGGAACTGGTACTCTCTGGGACTTTTTAGATATTGCTTACCTAACCCAAATTTTAAGGAAAAATGGACCTTTATTCGGGTTTTCGCTCTAAACAAGGTGCATATGAAAATGTCTCGAACAACATTCCTTTGTTTTTCAGAAGATACTTGTCCGAAGGCAGATTTTTTTTCCGGATCAAAATATATGTCACCAAAATCAAATGAGATCATTTTGAATACAGCCCTGAAATCCCCTCTTTTCATGAAAATTGTGTATATTTGACTTCTAAAATCAATTAAAAATCAACGGGCCAACATAAAAATAAGCTTTATGTGTTTTTTGTTTACTTGGAATGTCTGTGACAAAATTGCATCATTAAAAACACTGAAAAAAATAATCTCAGAAAAGTTACTTTTCCACTAGCCGCAACACAGTGCGGCGTAGAAGCAAAATGCGAAACAATCATACATACATATATTATGTCGTTTGCACATTTGTCTGTATGTTTGCGAAAGCAAATGTTCTACAAAAGCATATTTCTATACTTAAACAAAATTACTAGAACCATCGTATGTTTCTTATGTACATACATGCATAACCAAACCATACTTAAGTCAGCGCAACCTAAGTGTCAATGGTGTTGTTGGTGGTAAACGCTTGGAAAGTCAAGATGATACCACAGGTCTCAGGTTCGAATCTCGACAGAATAAATTTTTAATTTTTTGCTTTTAACATCGTATACTATACAAATAAATATTTTTGTTACTAATATAAATTAAATTTATCACAGCACTATTATGTATATGTATATTATGTATATTGCTGTGATAAATTTAATTTCTATTAGTAAGAAAAATATTTATTTGTATAGTATATGATGTTAAAAGGCATACATCTTCTATCCTATCTTGTGTATCTGCACATGCTCATATGAGTGTATGTATACGCATGTGTGAGTTCAGAAATTGAAATCATATTTTCATCACTTATCAATATACTTATTACATGTGCGCGCATTGACTTGCATGTTCATGCATTCATATATACTTATATGTACATACATATATTTGCTTACATTGCCAACCAAATAATGCACAAGCATACAAACATATGAATATGTCACCAACAATCGGCGATCCATTGTATATTTCTTTCATGCATAACCAAACCATAATTAGGACAATGCAATTCAAGTGTCAATGGTGGTCTAGGTGGTAAGCGTTTCAAAAATTACGATGAGCACATAGGAGGAGGTACGTAGGTTCGAATCCCAACGAAATGGATTTTTTAATTGAAATATGTCACCAACCAAAAATTGAAACTTTGTTCTACAAAAACAACAACAGCATAAGCATGGCAACATTGTGTTGTTGGTAGAAAAGCCGAGCTATGCCGAAAGAAACGAACAAACGATCGCCGATTGTCACCGCTTCGCTTGCTGCTTGAACATCTTCGCAGACAAGGTTGCGTAGATTCATATTGAGCAAGGTTGCGCAATCTGAATCTATCGCAACCTTTTCCGAACTCGTATAAGAAGTATAACTTCAAAAAAAAAATATTTTGATGTGCTAAATTTAATGTTAAATATACATCTTTTGAAATGGATAGAAAAAAACCACAAAATTTATTCATTTTATAACAAACTAGCTGTGCCCGCGACTTCGTCCGCGTGGAATAGTGATTTTGGGCTTCGTCTTTATCTTCGTCGGCTTCAATTTCTGTTATCAAAGAACTTCTGCGTAAATTATATTGTTTGTTTTATTTTCTGGTGGCAGAAGAACATATTGATTTTCTCCGCAACCTGATCTTGACAACGCGACATATAATTGGCCATGAGAAAAGCAGTCTTGGCGTAAATCGATCCCCACGTGTTTAAATGTTTGCCCCTGCGATTTATTAATTGTAACGGCGAAGGATAGCTTAAGGGGAAATTGAATTACTTTGAAAATAAAAGGTATATCATTTGGGATCATCGGGATGCGAGGTATAAGTACTGATTGACCAACTGCTGGACCTGTTAAAACGATTGCAACGATCACGTTATTGCGAAGAAATTTGACTTGAAGTCGAGTCCCGTTGCATAAATTAGGTGGTTTCAGATTTCTAAGTAAAATTATTGGGGCGCCTATTTATAGCTTAAGGGAATGTGAAGGAAGGCCACTTGGGTTCAAAGAATTTAGAAACTTCTGTGGGTAAGGACCACATCTTCTTGATCCCTTACATTATCAATAGATGTGTGTATCTCCTTCAAGTTTATTTAAAATTATGTCATTAATTTCGTTCACGCTACTGTTTCTCGCCACCAATATTGCCCTTTGACACATCCATTGGTGATCTTTAATTTCTATTTCGCTGATGTCAGGGTAAACTTTTGATATTAAACCCTCAATGTTACCTACTCTTACTCCTAAATCGCGGTCAATTTCAATTTTATTTTGAAAATGAGGTATTTTCCCGTCTCCTGCTAAAAGTAATTTTGAAGGGAAAGTTATACTACCTCCCCCAAATGGGCTCTCATATTTGTCAATAATTTTAGAATATTTACAAACTTCCATAATGGAGAACTTTTAAGGC